>NC_053130.1:12090675-12390675 GCF_010015445.1 Perca fluviatilis | reverse complement strand
AATAAATGAGCTACTTGATAATAAAATGCACAACTTTTATTCTTTACATGAAATTACAAGAAAACATATTTTCTATCTATGCAGAAAGTTCAAATGTTTCCAGGTTTAGCGATATCTGCCTTTCATAGTATAGTGGAGGTTAATGGAATTTTGTCCATGGTGCCCACAGTATTAAAAATGTTTTAAAAATTCAAAAGCAACATCTCTTTTTACTCTGGATAATGAGGAGAACACACTGACACGAGTTTACATAGGGAGAATTTCTACAGTAGAAAGTAATACACTGAAAACAAAGTTCCCAGTCAGATCTGTGGATTATGCAGAGTAAACTTATTTCGGGAAAGACATGTTGCTGCTGAATCTATTTTTTTTCCTAAATGTTAATAATGTGAGGACAACAAACAAAACTCCATTCACCTCAAGTGCATTGGATTTTAGAGGAGGATTACAAAACCTGGCCAAATAAAACAAATATCTGCTGACTATGTGCCAATAGGAGCAAGTTTGAAAATGTGCTTTTTCATAATTTTGTGTAAACTAACCCTTAAAGGCTGGGTCCGATAATATAATCTTTGCCCATAATCGCCTTTAAGAGGTTTTGTGCCCGCATCATAGCCTTGTCTCTAATAACATTCATTGATAGTCAGTAAATGTCTCAAATACACTGTGGGTTATCGACCGTCTGACTAGCCGTATTTCATTTGAAACTTCTCTATCATGCCTCATACACATCTAAAGTGCCGGCATCGACCGGTAACACCAAAATGTTTTGGGCAAGGCTGCTGCCTGTCCAGCAGGTTTGCATAACCATCCATGTGCACACACAAACACTACACACATTTGAATAATTGATTGCACGCTTGTGTTTGTCTCTCAGTATTGTTCATCTAGGGAAATGTAGACATATCTCACTTCCTGCATTTACCCAATGTTGCTGATAAACAGATAATTCCAGGAACACATGGCTACACAAGGCTCATTCTCGCCCCCACACCCACACACACAAAAAAAAAAAAAAAAAAAAAAAAAAAAAAAAAAAAAAAAAAAAAAAAAAAAAAAAAAAAAAAAAAAAAAAAAAAAAACATATTCCAATAATTGCAAGGTCCAAACCAGCACCAGGCAAATTCCCAGTGAGAATGGTTTGAGACTCTTAATAGTAGGTGATGGGTAATACAGAGACAGACAGCGCCATTGTTTCAGAGGACCATATGGGAAACATGAGACCAGTAGTCCCTGCTGCACTGCAACATTTTGTAAAGCTGATTTTAGCATAAGGGATTAGTTAATGGCTAATTTATTTATAGTTAGGTCACATCCAACAGTTTCAGTCAGTGGGATGTAATTCTTTTTGAGGAAACTTGTCATTACTCTACCTCTGGTGTTGAAAATTGGAATAGGAAGCTTTTCATTCTAGCATGGCATTTATTCAGTTCACAATTATCAAAAAATCCAAAGCTTGACAGGCCTGGCCGTGCCTATACGTAAAATAACTTTAGAGCTGCAGTGTGAACAAAGCCACGGATCAATGTGTGCACTGCATTCAGCTGCATTTGCAGTCCAAAGCACTTAAACCCAAGGTTAATGAAATTTCCATCCAAGTCAGCAAGCTTTCAAGTCAGAGTGAAAGCAGGTAAATCTGAACGCGTCCAAATCATTGCAAGCACTTCCAAGTGAATGTGACCATGTCCAAGTCTTTTTGAGATTAATGAGAGGCCTTTAAAAAGCTGAAGCCCAATGAGTTATATCAATATTGTGCTGTTGCCACATCACACAATGCACAGTTTAGCCTATTAGCTCACATTGTCCTCCAGACATATGGATCCATTTTCCAGGCCTTGACCACATCGCTCCCTCTTGCTTTCTCTTTCCCCCCACACTCTCTACACAGGAACAAGTGAGTACAGCACTTTTCCCCCTTCCCTTCCCCTCTGAAGTTCCAGCTGCCGTAGACGGACTAATGTATTCCCCAGAGCTGAGGGGTAGACCACAGCCCCAGTACAGCCTGGATCTTGCTACCAATAAACTCCCATTTCATGTAGAAAGGGAAGAGAAAGAAGAGTCTTTACGCTCAGGGAAAACCTAACTTTAAACTTTCTCACTCGTAAACTGGTACAATTGTTTATTGATTATTTGTGGCGGCTTCTGGAGTGCTGATGTTGACATTTAGCTTTAATTGAACAAAGAGAACACTAAGATGAAAGGAGTAAGGAGCAGAGAGCGAATGCAAGCGGGAATGAGGGAGAGGACGATGGAAGATTAGAGATATATATTCTGCAGTCAGGATATGAATTTATAAACTGACACAAAACTGCTACAAAACAGCCCAATTCATGCTTGAGGACACAGAGATTTCTCAAAAGGCTGTTTAAACTAAAGACGAAAAAAATATGTAGGCTGACTTCATTTTAAATCCTGATGAGCTATTGTTATAGTGCTATCAACTCTACAGCTTCTATTCGTCTTTCATTCTCTATGGATCCAGTGTGCAGTGTTGCATTCGCTGTTACTTCAGGTTTAGTAGCAAAAACAAATTAATCTTCAAGGTCCACTTACTCGCTTATCTTAGGAGCTTTTGACCAGATCACACAGCCTTCACCTGCAGATGAGGTTTGCTTAGTTGTCATTAAGTGTAGATGTTCAAATTCTTTATTACTCTGAGCACTTTCAGGACTTCATCTTCCCTCAAGAAGACTGCGTGATACAGTCGAAAGCACTGAAACAAGCAAGTAGGTGGACCTTGAGTGAAGATTGCTTTGTCAACTGTCATTTTAAGTTAACTTGACTTGGACTTGCCCTCAATTACTCCAGATTTTATTTGAGACTTGCTTTGACGGCACTCCATTATCTATACCTTCAGTGAACTGTCCTTCTTCCAGAAGGGAAGAATATATTTTAAAGCTGGAATTTACATTATTACTACGGTACTGAAATTAAACACACAGTAGCTATAGGTTTGGATGACTATACATACCATTTTAAATGTAATCCAAAATGACAAGTTTGCTTGCCCTCCGACCCTCTCATTATAACTCACTCATCCTCTAATTTCGCCCTGTATCAACTTTCGCTAGTCCCACACACGCATGCACACACACACACACACACACACACACACACACACACACACACACACACACACACACACACACACACACACAAACTCACCCTCATTAGCAGAAATGCCAGTTCCATCTAAATCATGTGTCCTTTCCAGAAGGACCACGTATCTTCTGGGGCTTCATCACTGACTCATGGCCTGGATGACCCGCTTCAATGTCACACAATGACTTACACTCTTTAAACAAAAACAAGTATACTCATGATGGTGAATGTGTTTTCTACCAGTATGACACCCTGGATATATCTAGCTGTCATTTGTTTACAATTAACATGCTTCATTACAATCACCTGTTGTTTACCAACCAGTTAAGTCATAGTGTCATGCAGTGGAATGCAACCAATACATTTTAGGTGACTGGAAAGACTGGAAAATATTTCTGCATGCAGTAAGGCTGTACCCACTGAATATGAGATGCAAACAAATCCCCCCGTTTGAAGACCAGCCTGTCATCTACAGATGGAACAGCTTTTATTATAGGATGAACAAAAACAAAGCATCTGTCACTGCTCTTTTCTGCACTCTTCGCTCACATTGTTGGCCGAACAAAAACCTGAATGTTTCAATCTCTTTTCAAAATTGGAGGTCTTTGTAATACACCTTGTGTTGCTGTCATGGACATCTATTCAGCTGCGTCACCCAGCCATGAGAGTGAGCTCCATAATGCACTCTGCTCTGCTATGACTCCCAGTCAATAGGCCCGGGATATCCGACACGCATTCCTTCACATGACTAGACTAAGAGATATAGCTACTCTGGATGGTGTTGCCCTGGCCTCCAGCACCACTGTTAGAAATTTAGGAGTTATCTTTGATCAGGATATATCCTTTAATGCCAATCTAAAACAAACCTCAAGAACAGCCTTTTTTCATCTTCGTAACATTGCCAAAATTAGGAATATCCTGTCTCAAAACGACGCTGAAAAACTAGTCCATGCATTTGTTACTTCCAGGCTGGACTATTGTAATTCCCTACTGTCAGGTTGCTCAAATAAGTCTCTTAAGACTCTCCAGCTGATCCAGAATGCTGCAGCGCGTGTTCTCACAAGAACTAAGAAAAGAGATCATATTTCTCCTGTATTAGCTTCTCTGCATTGGCTTCCTGTTGAATCCAGGATTGAGTTTAAAGTCCTTCTCTTGACCTACAAAGCTCTAAATGGTCTAGCACCATCATATCTAGAAGAGCTCCTAATACCCTATTGTCCTACTAGAGCACTGCGCTCCCAGAATGCAGAGTTACTGGTGGTACCTAGAGTCTCTAAAAGTAGAATGGGAGCTAGAGCCTTCAGTTATCAGGCTCCTCTCCTATGGAACCACGCCCCGATCTGGGTCTGGGGCCAGAAACTGTCACCTCATTCAAGAATGAACTTAAAACTCTCCTATTTGATAAAGCTTATAGTTAGGGAGTGAGGAGTTGCAGTGTTCACCTAACTGGCCCAACTGCTTCTCTTCATAATTGTTAGATTAATAATACATAACAAAGTAGAGGGAGGCAGGCCAGCCAAGCCAGATCCGGCAGGGGGAGAGTTCTAAGCCCGAAAAAGCTACCTCTCCTTATGACCTGTCTCTCTTAGTTACCTGTTATAGTTACGCTGTTATAGTCCTAGACTGCCGGGGGGACTTCCTTCCTTTGACACACTGAGCTGCTCTCCTTCTCTCCCCTTTCTATTACTGTTACTATTACTATTACTATTACTATTTGTGTGCAGCCCGTTCCCAGAAATGCTTGTTACTAATCCTAGCTTCTGGGGAGTTTACCCCCCGGAGTCCTTATGCTTTTTTCCCCCAGCGTATTTCCTTGGAGAACGTTTGCACCAAGACCCTGGTTGCAGCTGTCGCCGTGGTCCTGCTGCACCCCTGCTGAGCTCAGCGATGCCCTGCAATGTCATGCTGCGTCCTGCTGAACCCTGCAGCTTCCCGCTACATCCAGTCACTGTTCCATTATTAATGTGACTACTATCGCCACTGTTCATCACACCCCAACCGCTCGCTCAGACAACGCTACCAAGAGCCTGGGTCTGTCCGAGGTTTCTTCCCAAGAGGGAGTTTTTCCTCGCCACTGTCGCACTGCTTGCTCTTGAGGGAATTACTGGAATTGTTGGAATTGTTGGGGCTTTGTAAATTATAGAGTGTGGTCTAGACCTACTCTATCTGTAAAGTGTCTCGAGATAACTTATGTTATGATTTGATACTATAAATAAAATTGAATTGAATTGAATTGAATTGAATGACTGTTGACGGTGATTAACAGGTAACGTGGAAAACCTCTAGTCCAGTAGACATTATATAATACAGACATATGTCCTGTGCAGCAAAGTGTAGAAAGATATTAAACTTTTTTTCTTTAAATATCAACATGGACTTTAAACTGACCATGGGTTTGTGATTATCTCTGCAAGTCGCTCGTGAGAAGAGTTTGTCTGAACACTAACAGGATCTGGATCGACTGCCAGCCAGCTGTCTTTTAAAGACCTATTTGGCTGCACCTGCATTCTCACTTTACTTCACTTGCACTCTGAATAATCTCCTAGATTTAGAACACTTTCGTGCTAGTCTCCAGACTTCAAATTTCCCAAAAGTTTAATTACAAAACAGTCGGCGGTCAAAAGCATGGTTTTGTATTGATGTGCTATGGTGGTTGTGACTAGACATGAGTAAACGTAATTCTTTGGGTCAAGAGCTAAAAAAGAAACAGAGGGAGAAATGAAAGAAGAGAACAGACACACCCGAGTATTGATCTTTTCATTTCTCTACAAGAAATGTCAAACTTTTCCTTTAAAGGAGACCTGGCTTTGGCAATAAAAGCGAGCAGAAAACGTGTTCAAGCACTTAGTTTTATCAACATTTAAACTTTCTAGATGTCTTTAACAACCACTGTACTATATATATTTTTTACTTTGCTGGCCTCTTGACTGTCTGGCACTTTAACTGACCGGTGCATCGATCTTGATGAGGGCGATGTCCGATTTCTCGTCCACGTCTTTGATTTTGGCATCATAGAAGCCGCCGCTCTTCAGCTCCACTTTCACCCGGTGCTTATTGGCCACAACGTGGGCATTGGTCACAATCTGGCCATCTTCTGCCACAACAAAGCCAGAGCCACTGGCCACTGCCACTTCCCGCTTGGAATAGGTCATCCTATGGGGGAGAAGAGAGGATGGTGGGAGGGAGGAGGAGGAGGGGATTAGAGTATTTTTCATTCACTCTTTTAACCGGTATCTTATTCTAGAAAAACAAACTGAGGAGACAGCAAAACCATGCATGATGTGACAGCAGTATAAGACTTATAAGTTGAAAGCAAACCAAGTTCAAAGTATTTGAGTGTCTGCACACTTAAAAACAATATATTAACAGTAGGCAGGAAGGTATCGGTAAGCTGGCAATATTAGGCATACCTAAAAACAGAGTAGGAAACAAACACACAGCTGCATCAATATACAGCACATCCTTAATGAAAAACTGCTTTCAAGTCAAACTGAGGCAGCAACAGCAGAGGAGGTAAGAAAGACAAGAGACAGATCTGAGTGAGGGAAAGATGGAGACGTAGAAATCAGAGAGCAGCAGTCGTTCAAATAACCACTTTACAAGCCACAGTGACAGACGCGATGGAGGCAACACAGACAGAAGAATCAAGGTGTCAAAGAAGAATAAGAAGCAGGGATAAAAGAGCATTGAAAGCTGGTGAGACGAAAAGAAAATATGTTGAAAGAGAAATGGAGGGTAAGGTGTACTACCAACTGGTGTGGTCTAGTACACAGGTGGGGTGTAAATTCTAGTGTGCTTCAGTCTGTCCCACACACACACGCACACACAGACACACACACACACAGGTGCACGGCTCTTACTTGCGGTAAAGTTCAATGTGAACCACAGACGGAGCAATTCTCTCCACCACGTCGGCGATGAAGTTGTATTTGTGTCTTGGGCTGTCTGGGTTGTCCTGAGCTGGAAATACAGCGCGCACACACACGCACACACACACACACACACACAAGCCAGGATGTCAGATGAGTAAAAGCAAACAAAAGATGTACTGAAATACTGAACGATGTAAGGGCTGTGTGAGAATAGAAAACCAACAAATAAAACTGCCCTTTATCATAACACAGAGGGGAAATGAAAAGATGACAGTTCATCTGTGGTTGAGACTGTCTAGGCAGGTCTGACACACACTGATTTACAAACCCGTAACCCTGGCTATAAACCTCACAAATAAATACTTTATAAATGATTTACCTTGACCGTTACCTTTATCTTCCCATGATTAATTGTATACAACGACTTTAAGTCTTAAACCATCAACAGATCCTTTGGCAAGACTAAACTGGTCCTCACAAGTATAATACTACTCTCATACACACACACAGACACACAGACACACACACACACACACACACACACACTCACACACTGTCTGGCACTTTATGTATGAGGACTGCCAAATTCACTGACTCACCCATCCCACCATCTATACAGTGTTGGGCAAGTCAGGAAATGTTGACTGATTTACCTGGTAATTAAGGTCTACCCAGAAGACAGTTTAACCAAAGCTATGAATCAAGACTCCCTAGACCATTCCCTGTGTGCTTTACATCCTTTAATGCTATTGCTACGTACCTCAAACCATCACAAGGACAATTTTCAGTCATTACATTCTCCTAGAGAATCGCTCCTAGCGGAATTGGTAAAATTCAAAGGCCCCCATAAGCCCTGCAATAACATTGATTGCAGCGAAGAGTTAAGAAAAGAGAATGAGACTTTCCACTTGAGGCGCATTTAAGCTAACACAAGCATGGAATGAGCACCGTCTCGCCGTACTGAATGCAACTAAATTATACAGTATGAAAACATTTGTCAACCCGCAGGGGGAGGGGGGGACTTCTGCTGTTATTTGGTTTTGGTTCATTCGTTTCATCCTCTGGATATCTGTACCAAATTTCAGCTAATAGTTGTCAAGACATTTCACTAAAAGCCCAAAATGGCATGGTTAACCTCATGGTGGCACTAGATAAAAAGTTAGTGGATCCCCAAAGTCAGTAGGTTTCATCATCTGGGGAACATGAATGTCTGTACAAAAATTCATTACAATCCATCTAATAGTTAGGCAGAAGGGGTGGACTGAAATCCCTAGAGCCATGCCGCTAGCAAAAAAGAAGAGAGGTTCTCCAAACCTCCACATCTAACATTAAACATTAAATCTGATAAATGTCACATAAGTTTCTCCCCACAGTCAAAAAGAGAAGCAATGGAAAGATTGAAGTCATTTTTCCCATGCTATAGCTTCACACCTGGGGAGGTTGGTGGTCAGCTCTGATAGTATTATAGTTAGAGATAGCAGGCCCAGTGTCCAGAACCTGTGTTGTTTCTGGAGCGTCCATACAGGCTCTCAGTCTTTTCCACTTCACCATGTTACAATGAGTGCTGCCTCTTCACACATGGGAAAATTTACTTCCAGAGACACACTGCTATAAATGCAATGCCATTTGATGATAGTAGAATAAAAGGCCCAAGGGTGGGGAGTTGTTAGAGTTGGGAAATCATGAATCAGATGTTGTGCACAGTTCAGTTACATTACAGTAAAGAGTCTGGCCAAGCCATTGTTGCCTGATTTATACACTGTGGGAGATTATTTTACTGCTGAATTGAGCTTAGAAAGGCTTTAATGTTGTAGAATTAAGTTGACTTGAGAGCAGCCATCTCCTTATATGCCAAAAAACTGCTCATTGATCCTTATCTATGACGTTCTGAATGTTGCTGAAGTGTGGAGAGAAAGTCGGAATGTAGCGCTTTCTGATTAGTGTCTAATCCACATGTTGCTTTTGTAACATTTGTCAATACTAAATTGTTGCCATAAGCTGACTCTAGAAGGTCGCAGGCACCATCAATTAGTAAACAGATAATTGGCTTTTCCACTGTATGCAAAAATTATATATTTAAGCTAATGTGGCTTTTAAGTTTAAGTTTGGATATTAAGTAAGAAAGCTTAAAATGTTTCTGTAAAGCAAAGGTCACTAAGCGCTTCACAAGTCAATAAAAACATTGAGGGCTGTTTGCTGATAATCCTTTACTTTTCTTGAGTAATCTTTTGAATTCAGGACTTTTACTTGTAATGGAGTATTTATAGAGTGGTATTTCTACTTTTACTTAAGTAAAAGAATCTGAGTACTTCTTCCACTACTGCCACTCAGTCAGTTAAACAGTTTGTCTACTTGTTTCAGACTAAAGAAGAATTACATTATCGTACATAACAATGGTGGAAAATGCAACCAAGATTCCTGGTGATTCGGTCCAAGTCAGAGTACAATACTGGGCCAAGAATTGAGCCCTGAGGGATGCCACAAGAAAGATGTGTAAAGGAAAGCAGATCAATCCCTTACAGAGGCTAAAAACAAATCCCTGTGATGTCATCACCTGCTCTACTAGGAGGCAGAGCAGTAGATATTGACTGATGATGTGTGATGGTGAGTATATTTTATGGACACTATACCATGGCACAGAATTGATAAAGGGGAAAGATGAAAAAAATATTCAAGACTTGTATGGGAGATAATTAAATTCCTACTCTGCAGTAATTTAAGTCAGTTTTAGTCGAATAAAGGGAAAATCCACCCATATGGAAGACATATTAAGGTTAGATCCTAACTTTATTAGAATATTTTATTAGCATCAGTTAAAAATAATCAGATGTATAAAGGATTATTTCCAGAGTCAAAGTAAGCATTCAATGACGGGAAACCATTCAAACACAACATTTAAAAAAAGAAAATTCATATAAAGGCGCTCTTCTTTTCTCGCCATTTTTCTCTTTAACGCACAGACACACACACACACACACACACACACACAAACACACACACACAAACACACACAGTCTGGCACTTTATGTATGAGGACTGCCAAATTCACTGACTCACCCCATGTACCCATTCCCTTCCCCTTTCTACATATTGACCTTCACCACACGATTCCCTGTTTAAGATCTCAGCTTCTTTTCTTTTTAATTTTTTCCCATACATAATACCCACTGTTTTATTCGCGCCTGCAGGCGGAAGCAGTTTTTTCTGATCCACTAGACTAGACAAAAACTAGATGTGAATACAGTAAGATCAGCTCCTCTTCATGCACTGACACTCACTTACACACATACTGGTTCTCTACTGTTGGGCAAACTGAGGCCCACCAGAACCAGCCATATGCTAAATGTGTGAAAAGGAAGAAAATCTTTCTTTTGGTAAAAAATGTAAAGCTTTGAACATCATGGCAACCACAGTCACTTAGTTATAATGTGTACTACTATATCAAATCATTTCCAGTAAGTCACTGACTCGTTGGCTACACATCTTTAAGACTCAACAGATGTGGATGTTAGGGCACTAAAGTGTAACATTTTGAGTCATTTAGTTTTGATCAGCCTCTGCTTTTCTGCAGTTACTAAATATACAGTTGAACTTTGCTGCTATTATTACAATGACAATGACACATTGGCAACATTTTGAGGTGACCCACTGTGCAACTGTGTGAGTAACTCCAACTATCCTCATTTTTCCATTTCTAAGTTTCAATTTGTCCCATTTTAATTAAATTGAACTCAAATAACTTTATTATGGAAACAAGGGACTTCACCCAAGGGTGTCAGCACAAAATACAACCAGAAAAGCACACATATCTGAGTAAGTCAGGACAGTTTTAGCAGCATATGAACAGTAAGGCTAGAACCCAATCCAAACTATTTTACATTTTGTTGTAAGAAAATTATGTATGAGGATCAAAGAGATACACAGACGTACTGTCAAATTATAAATGTGCAGACCACACAAAACCCTGGAGTTTAATATATATTAATTTAATAACTTCAAACTTTATATATTGATTTAAAGATTCAGAAGCTCAGGGATTATAGCGCCAATGCAACACTCAATGCAACATTTAGTCAAATTTATCACAGTCCAACAGTGACAATACTGGCAGACAGAGCAGATGGTATGGTGGGCTTCAGAAGTCACATCAGGGAACATACAAACATGTGGTCAGAATTAGATGAGCTACACAAGAACATAACAGTGAATGATTCCTAATAAAGCGGCTGTAGCGAAGATGGTAGAGTGGAAAGAGAAATAAAGAAATAATGAGTTGAATAATGAGAATTACAGGCATCATGAACAGGAAGAGATAGATAAGGAAAACAGACTGACATGCAGAAACAGGAGCAGAGATGGAACAACATATAAAAGGAAAAGACACATGCACAAATATTATCTTTTAATATTATGAGTGGCTGAGACAAGCTGAGGAAGAATGTGCATATTCAGCACATGTCACTAGCCGGAGTCATAGAGTACATTCTGCAACATCAGCTGCAGCAGTAACACTCAGCAGCTACACACTGCATTGGGTTTACAGTTGGATTAAAATCTGAAGACATTATTAAGAAAGTTCTGCAGGCATTATCTGCATGCTAACCTTTATTCATCTAGCTCCACCTTTTAACACAGTTTTAGATTGTTTCAGTGGCCCCTGTATGCAGTTCTGTGTCAAAAATGGGTAATTTGGGGCGTCCTGGTAGTCTAGTAGATGCACACCATGTAAGCTGCAAGTCATCCCTTTCTATCCCTCAACATTTTTCCTGTCAGTCTCTTCATTATCACTATTAATAAAGGCTTAAAATGCCATAAAAACAGAAGAAAATTGGGAAATTTTAAACAAATACGACCCGGAGGTCGCAAAAATATTTGACCTAATTTTCTATGCCAAAGCGAACAACTTGCATAATCATCGACTTTACAGTCCAGACACCAAATGACATCATGCAGATTGTACTTGCATATGTTTTTTTAACATGGGGCCAAGTTGCAGGGTAGGTAAAGGCGCTCAGAGGGGGATGATTCTCTTTTTGTCCTGCAATACTATAATTCTACAGCCTTGATCACATCCATTAAAGTTAATTTAAAACAGGAGGAGAGATGCTATGCGGACAGCATTATTCACCAACAGCTTGGATGTGACTCGTTTTATTGCAGCTATGGAAATTTTCACTGGGTGCCTTGGAAAATCAATAGGACTCACCACAGTCTTGCTCTGTTCCAGACATGGTTAAGTTCCTGGGCATGATTTAACTATTTAAGTTGATTACATGACTGACAAACAAATGTTGGCTAAACAGTCTGCCCTACCACCATGCCCAGACAGTTTTTGATGTACATGTGAACCTTTCCCAAAAATATGGGTTGCTAATTTTGTGTTTTCCTCGTGTCTCCTGCCTGTTTTAAACTGTCTTCAACAGAGGAAGAATTATGGCTTTGAATCAGCGCCAGGCATTCCTTCATGTGACTGTTAAGTGTGATTTATGAGTGACAACAGACAGAGAGGGAAAGAGACATTGAGAGAGAAAAAGAACAGAGTGGAAGGAGATGGGGGGGGAGATGTAAAGTTCCAAGCTTTGAGGTAAGTTATAGGTCTTTCAGGCAACAGGTGTTGAAGCACTTCATTCAGAAGTTTTCAACTGCAGATGTGGTGCACACTTTGGATGGTCATATGTAAGATACACACACACACACACACACACACACACACACACACACACACACACACACACACACACACACATACACACACATACACACCAAAACTGTTACAATGTCTTTACCACCTGTAACCTCACATGTGTGCAAGTGTTTTATTCATTCCTGAATATTTCATGTGATGTTTTAAGATATATCACACACATGTAGCATTAATGATGATGAATGACTCACTGATTAAATTGTTCAGAATGTGCTTTCTCAGTTGAGCTGTCTCATAGAGCAGCAAACGTGAAGAAAGATGTCTATTTATTATTGGGCTCCACTGATTAGGGTGAAATACTTTTCACATGACACTCTGATAAAGTTCAGGTCCATACTAAAACACTCACTTATACCAGTAATTACAAATGTATAACTTCAGTACTGTTTAATAACTGCCTACCTATCCTACTTATCAGGCTTTGAAAATTCCTTTCTGCTCAGCTAATGCAGACTGCAGTGGCATGAACAGTATAGTATAACAATCAAACGAATTATCGTCGCGTGACTACTCTTTATATCAGGAGAAAGCTCATGACTTCATTCAACCGGGTAAAAAGTAATCGAGTCTAATTGTAATGCAGGAACAAGAGAGAAACATTGTTGAATGGTGGCTCTTGTTATCCTAGACACATGGGGATTGTGTGCCACACTGAATGCAACTGTATGCTCTAACATCTGTGTGAAGTTCAAACCACAGATGTCCAGTAATTTGAGGGGTGATGTTGTGAAGAGTGAAGGTAAAATGACACACAATAAAGAAAATGTACAGATTGCTTTAGCCAATCTGGACGTGCTGTGACTGGCATCTTAAAGTAAGGTGTTTGTTTCACAATAGTTTAACTCATGCATGAAATATTCCAAATACAAAAACAACCTGAGTGTTACCTTTCCCGCAGGCTCCCCGCTGAATGAAAAGAACAGGTGGCTGCTGCAGCTTCTGCGCCCGGCGGCTTACCCTCTTCAGCTCGCAGATGTTCCGGTAGGACACCCCATCGCTTCCACAAACCGGGTCGGTGGCTTTGCACACGCAAGTCCCAATCTTGCTTCTCCTCCTCACCGTGATAGTGTATGCCACGCCGCCAGGAACCGAGCACTCCAGCCCCTCTCCGCACACCGGGTCCCCTAGCTTCCCCATGCCGCCGCAAGCTTCGCCCTCGCCGGACGCGCACACCGGACAGCAGTTGCAGGCGTCGAGGCTTTTGTCCCGCCTGGCAGTCCGCTGGTAGCCGAGGACACATCGACTTGTCACACCGGGCAGGACATCCGATAACATACCGGCTAGAAATTTGCGCGTCTGCAGACGCAAATGCTACGATTACGCACAGGAGTGACCAAAACATGTTTCTCAAACTAAACTAAAATACGTTTTAAAAGTTAATTAGAAAGTTTAAAAGAGTTCAAAAGGCTCGCTCTCTGCTTGCAGTGTAATGGGATGAGAGAGCTCAGTAGTAATGAGGGGGGGGAGTCACTTCAGCGGGAGAGGCATTTAACAGAAACTCCACTGCGCAACCAATTACGCGAGTTTACGTTTTTTGCTGGCACCGCATCAAAGACGCAACTCACTTTCTAGACAACCACAACAAGCTTGGTGATTGGTGCGTTTCGTGACGTATTGAACGGAAGTGCTGCGTTATTGACGTGTCTCAAGAAACTTGAGGATAAAATAAAAAACAGAGGAAAGAGCAGAAAAAAAGCCTGCATGGGAATTGATGTAGTATGTAGATGTATATTTATCTAAGAGCTGTGACACTAAACTGTAAATATTTAAAGTAACAGCATTGCAAAAAGGTAACCAAGTTGTGTGTAACTTCTCCTTTCTGTTGCTTCCCTCCAAGGGGGACTGGAAAGGTCAAGGCCACCTCAGAGAAAAGCTTTAGGACATTTCAGCCCAGGAGAAGTTTGCTGATATTGGCATTGACCCTGATTTAGTTATTTACAAACAAATAAAAAACCAAGTAGTGAAAGGAGCCAGGCAGCACAACCCAGATGTTTTATATGTTGCGCAGAACTCCACACATCCAGCGGGCCTATTTCCTGTTTTTTTCTTTACTACTCCCTTTATGAATTAGTCACTCCTGGCATCCAAACAAGCCCTATGGCTAATTAGGATAATCAGTGGTGGAAAAAAGCTGGGTGGATTGTGGGATTTGTGGACTTAATGCAGCACTTTATAAACAGCCACATGTGGTCTGATTGCAAAATTGCAAGAGAACATCACGTATGGTCGTATCCCAGCTCGATGGGTTATAAGTACTATATACAGGGAAATGAACAACATCCGATGGGGACATCCAAATAATATTTTTTTGCATCCGAGTTCAAGTGTATCATCAATCAAAGAGTAATCTAAAGATTTCTTACAATAACCATTTGTGCCACACACTCAATCTAACACTACATCTCTCTGGAAAAACCATCAAATAACCTTTAAATTGATTGTTGGTTGAAATAACACATTTCAAGTACCAAGGGACCAAATTTTAGTGGTGGTGAACAACAAATCTCTGTTAGGTTTAGATGTCTGCGGTGAGTTGTAAAAGAATCCAGTTAACATTCGGGCAATGAATCAGTGTCATAAAACAACTCAATATAATGTGATCGATTGAGGGAACAGGGTTGTATTAATGGCTCTTGGTTTAATTGGTGTGGCTGGATGCAGGGGAGCACATCTCAAAACCGCTGCTTGGGAATGGTTGAAAAAGAGGGTTGAGGGACGAAGCCCCCTGCGGTGTGCCGGAGCTCTGGGTAACACAAGCCTCTGTTTCCAAAAGGCAATTAGAGAGGGGCATAAAGGGATGGAGGGCAATAGGTTCTCAAAGACTGGACCGCCTTGTGCAGCACAGGAAACAGTGAGAGTGCACAATTTAGACTTGTAACCCAGAACTCAAGGTAGACTAATTGTTTTTAGTTAAATGAGGGCACCGTGTCATTTAGATGCATAACGGTGCACACCGTTGACTGATCTAAAATGAGTGAAACTCATGCAGCAGCAATAAGACCTTACAGCATCATCAGACCCATTATGTGGCAACACTCGTGGAGCACGAGGACGTAGGCGAGAAATGGTGGGAAAATCCGCAGATGAAAACAACCTCATCTATAAGGAACACCCATGCATTCCTCCAACCAAGGCATTAACCAAGGATGGACTTCATTGAGGTCTGTGTGATCTCTCCATTCCAGTCTGCAATGATGTCTCTGGCTGTGAGGCCCTTGAGAGTCCAAATGGGGCTTAATTTCCATGTCTGCAGCCACACCAAAGTCTCGCATCCTCCAATAAGGAGCTGAGATGTATATGTGAAGATGGAGTCAGGAGAACTTGCAGTATACACTACTTCCTACCTCAAGACACCAGCCAGCTATGGCCTACGTGTTTTTTTTTTTCCTCTTACTATGAACCATTTGACATCATCCTTATCACCTACACATGCAGTATCCACAATATACTGCACAGACATAGACTGAAGCCTAGAATATGTCACAGCTGGTTATCTGACTGATTAAAAGGGTTAGGGTTAGGCTTTGCATATTCAGTGTTGCTCCATGACCTCACTCTGTAAATCCATCTACACACAAAGACAGAAGCTGCATTATGTAAGTAGCACCTCATTAAGAGCTTATGAAGAATACCCAGACATACATGAGGAAATGCATATTGTATGTGCAGTGGTAGAATGTAACTACATAAATTTAATTATAAAAATTGTAAGTACTTGTTCTTTATTTCCATTTCGTACTACTGACTTTATACTTTGACCCCACTACAATTTAGAGGGAAGTATTGTACTTATTGAAACTTAGCTTCAAATACTAGTGCAGAATAACATTTTACCTACAATGATATGATGAACTCAGTAATAATAATCCAATACTATGATCTATATAATAGTATTTGCAGGGGCTATTTTTTAGCATTATGAATACTTTTGACACTTCAAATACATTTAGCTAGACTTTCAATGTAGTTCATTCACAGTATGGTATTGTTGCTTTAATTTGAATGAAGGATCGAATATGTCTTCCATCACTGTTTATATGCTGAAAAAAATAGATATTTCCTACTGATAGTGATGCCAGTTATCCATCATTGTAATAATGTTTGTTTTTGTAATCACATCACACACACACACACACACACACACACACACACACACACACACACACACACACACACACACACACACACACACACACACACACACACACACACACACACACACACACACACACACACACACACACACACACACACACACACACAAATGTGTTGGGTGGTAAAATATGGACAATAAATAGAAATAGGCCAAGTACAGCAGAAACACAGTCTATTTTATTTGCTTACCATCTTAGTGTGTCCAGCCTACACTAATTTGTTTGCATGCTTACAGTAAAACTAATGCTTCTCATGGATTTTATTTTATGTTTATCTTCCATTCTTGTAGATGGTGTTTTGTACTACTGGAATTCATTTCCACTTTGATAACTAAATCATTCTATCGTTGATGAATACATAACACATGACTTGTACAGCACTGCGTTTTCATTGAGTCCATAGCCTGTTAATGGAAGTTGAACCAGAGTGAAGTTTTTTTTTCTCTCACCACAAGAGGGCAGAGGGCGCCTTGATGAGTAGAGAATCTTTCTCTCTAGCGTCACTGCAAAGCTCTCACAGACTCATTTTGCTGTTCGGAGATAGAGGAGCACAATAATGAAGGAAACCTGTGCACATTTTCAGTGTTTATTTGTTTCAAGTCATCCACATAATAAATAGAGACAATTCAAACCAATTACACCAGACTGAAAAGGGGTAATACAGCTCGACTTGGTTGGGCTTAAATGAAGCAGGCACTTAAAAAAGAAAAGATTAGTGTGTATTATTTAGCAGGACTACAGTGAGACATTTTTAAATAAAACCATGAGGCAGCTGCCTGCTGCTGGGTTGGCAACACAGGTACGGAATAATATCAGGAAACCTCTAAAAAGCATATAAAAAATAAATCTGCTGCACACAGCTCTATTCTGCAAATACACAATACACAGAGAGGCCGTAGAAAATCTAAAAACAGAAAAACTATCTGAGGAATCAATCAAATGTTAACATGCAACGGAAGTGTCTGAGCTTGAATGTTCTTTTCTTTTCTTCTGTTAAACCCATGATTCAAAATGTTTGCATGGTGTTCATACAGTATACTCATCTTCAAACAATGAACTGCAGGTTTAGTTAACTCTGGTGAGCCGGTTATTACCCAGTCTGTCAGGACATGAAGCTTATTTAACTGACCCAGCCCTATTGCTGAAGTTTTTATTACTATGAATTACAAAATGTATACAATTGTACTCCCTGTACTTCTTGTTTAGTTCCTACGTCACCCAGTGTCACAAACGGGAGTCCATAAAGTCTAGTATGCTGAAATGTAGTTTGGGAAAAAAGGCTGATTCAGGCTGTGAAGCAATGCGTGTACTGTGATAGCGTAGACAATTGTTCTTCTTTTGCACAGTACTCTCACTTTCATACCATTACCTGTGATTAACTGTAAAAACTATTCACTGTATATTTACAGGTAAGCTATTTCAGCTTGTGGTCAATTACAGTCAACTAAAATCTCAATGATTTTATCCCTACCATATATTGAAAAAATTAAAGAGAAATTTCAGTCAAAGGCTTGGCGACTGTTAAAAAAATAAAAATAAAAAAAATAGTTGACTAAATGTGGCTGTGATACAATTGGTCTTGCATTATCATACACAATGAATCATATACAAATCTATAGATTTTTTTTTTTGCATCTAGTCGTAGACCAGTCCAGAATCTCTGAATTAGAGGATAATTCGAGGATTTGATCTCAGACTAGGCTTGACCCCTAGCTATATCGCTTGCCAACAATAGTAGACAAATCCAGGGTGTATGAATACTGAGGGTATGATTGGACCACACAGTTGAAACTAGTAGATTAGAGAGGTGAAGAAAAGCCAGTCCTCGGTTTGAACACACTTTTCAGACGAGAGGAAATAGTTTGCAACCTTGAAAGCTCCCTTATTTTCTTGGCACAAAGTGGTTTTTACAAAAATCCTCCGTCATATCATTGTGCCTTTACTGGTTAAAATGAAGCTCTGTCATTGAATTCTAATCATCATTTTAGTTAACTAAAATGTGTAGTTTTGTTTGACAACATCAACTCTTAGTAAATAAATACACCATTGTGAATGCGACAGTAGGCAGGCAGAGGGGGTGTGAGAGAAGACTGGGGCGTCTTTGGCACGTGAGCGCTGTTCAGTGGTCACCCAAGTTGTTTCTTTAGCACACTGACGGCACTGACGGAGGAGCTCAAAAACATGAGTTTGTGACGTAGTACATTTTCATCCGTCTACAGCTTTGGTTTGAATACCAATGCCTGCCCCCCCCCCCCCAACACCTGTTGTGCATGGTTTCCTCTCCGAATCTCTCTCTCTCTCTCAACATCCAACCAGAAAAGCGAGTTTTAATGTGCAGTTTAACAACTCAGACCTGGCTCACTGGCAGGTCAGCGTCATCCAGGTCCAGGGGTGGTTCAGGCATGTGGGGCTCAAAGCTGCTCCGCCGTCGCCACGGTGACTCCTCAGAGTTAGTAAGGTTGGTCACGGGTGGTTCGCAGGTCACTTTGCCAGGCGCGTCTCCTGCAGGGACAGGCGTGCTGGCGTGTGGCTGTGACTGGGCCGTGGCAGCAGGCTCATGAAGTGCTCGCTGTCCCATGCCAGGCTGCGAGCGTGTGCCGCACGTGACAGCAGCCCCCCACTCTGGGTAGCATGGTGGCATGGCAGATATGGGCGAGCGAGGGACGGGGGGACCCGCGGGGCTGCGGTAGAAAGTGGAACGGGCGCCGTGTTCCTGCAGCAGAAACAGCAGGAGGAAACAGAGAAAGCGAGAGAAAAAAAGAGAGAGGTTGTTAGTGAGCAATGTGAAATCCTGATATCCTGCAGTTTATTGGAGGAGACCAAAAGTGAGTTACAGACTTGGAATTAGCACCAGCATGTGGAGCCTGATGTAGCCTTAGCAGAGTTGGTACTGGAGGCTGTAGGTGCTGAAGAATGTAGCATTGCTAGAAACGGGAGATGGTGGTAGTAGCAGTAGTAGAAGTAGTAGCAGTAGTAACAGTAGCAGAAGTAGCAGTAGTAGTAGTAGAAGAAGCAGCAGAGACATGGTAGTAGTGTCAGCAGGTTTTAGATTTGGTAGTGTGACAGGTTACAGTGAAGGAGCAGAGTGCCTTAGGAAGCAGTGATGGTTGTTGCTCAATATTTCACAGCTTTTCATTGTCAAATTTCAATCTCTGAAACACAAAACAGAAGCATGGGAAGATAGAAAAAACAAAGCAGAGGTAGTGAAAGCAAAAAGGGGTAGCAACTGAACCGCTGGTTAGAGAAACATCCCAACTATGAAGCATCAAGACTCCAATACAAATATCTGTGTCAACTTTAAGATGTATTTTGACACACAGTTTCTCCCACAGCACCACAGTCATACCCTGTAATGTTACAGGCTCGTGAAAATCCTGGTCAGTAAGTCCACAAAGTATCTCTTAAGCATCACAAGATTTAAGAATCCGTTTCCTGGCAAAAGCATGTCTAAAAATCCTAGGGAGAGCCGCACACGTGTTGAGAGATGCTTTACTGTATGCTGAATTCAAAAGGTTCAAAATCAAGCTCATGCTGAAATGTAGGGGCAGTTAAACAGAAAATCCGATAATATACCATACTGAAGACATCCCATGAGCCCCTTGCCCCTGTACAAACCCAAATATTCACATATGAATCAACACACCACTATGAAAACCAAGTTTGTAACTATGGACATGTGGATTCAGCATTCACAAGTCCTCATTTTAAAGCTGTTTAAAACATTTAGCAGACGAAAGGTATAGGAAGTCAACATGGACACAAATATCATCGTGTGTATGAGAAAGAGAAAAAACATACAGGCAGCGAACAGGAGGGAGGAGGAGAGACAAGCAGGATGTCACACATCTAAGACAGGTACACAGCTGCAGCAGACTGCAGAGATGCATGAAGGGAAGAGAAACACAAGGTGTGAAAGACACATGTACCCAGTAATAAAGACAGAGATAGAAATAGGCTCAAGGTATTCATAGCTTAGCTGGTCAGCTAGGTCATGCAGAGACAAGTGTATGTTTGTGCATGAAATTATGTATATTTCTATTTATTTTTTTTTACACTGAAGCATCATGAACAATGGCGAGGACAGGTAAAAGCTGTGCAAGTAAAGTTATAAGGGAGGAAAGGAGGCAGGCAGTGACCGCAGGTCTTTCCGATAATTAGATGGTCATATTGCAGTGGTTGTCTGAGTCATTTTACAAAAATCTTACTTATTAGCATTTGAATGACTTAAGGTGGTCTTGATTTCAGTTGCCATGCTTGTGGCGACAGTCATCACATGCTAGAGAAGCTAAATCAAGCACACTTCAAGTCGTAACATTTCTTTTTAAACAAGATTTTTTTTAACTGGGAACTGTCTGACCGCACTGAATAAAATGGGCTCAAACTTTAAAGCTGAGCTTAAAGTGACAGGGCGGCAAAAAGCAAAGGAAAGCAGAGGAGAACGAGAGGTGGATGAGAGAAGCAGCGAGTACGAGGGCGTGAAGGGAGGAACGCTTGTTGGGTTATCACAGTCATACTGAGGTTGTGGTTGGCTCCTGGAAAAAAAAAGGAGCATCAGATGTGACGTCAGATCTGATCAGCTCTTATAATGTCTACCACAGAGGGCCAGCCAGTGAGTGGAAAACAGTATTAAAAAAGGTGAACTTATAGTTTAAAAGGGGGGATTTAGACGAGCTGACATACGTGCTGCTGCACTCCCCGATTCGAGACGTATACCTCTGTATACAGGGGTTCGACAGCCGTCTGGCCTGCCGCATCTGCAACAACACAGTGCAAAGCAGTATTAGAGCAGATGGGCTGTCTGCCCACAGGGAGAGGAGGAGGTGGAGAGAATGTGACAAAGAAAGACATGGAAAAAGAGAAGGTAGAGAGAGAGGAGGAGAGGATAAGGGGGGTGAGATACAAGCAAGAGAGAGAAAGACACAGGAGGGACGAAACATGGAAGTGTAGAGAATCAGACAGCGCAGAGGTATTGAGAATAGTTCCAGTCAAACCAGAAGGGACCAACTGCGTCAGAGGACACTCTCTCCTCTGCCGTCAGGACTACGGAACTGGTTTACTTCTCTCTTGTCACCTGCTCAAGTCTGGCTGCCCGTCTCTATGCTAGGTTCTATGTAGGCTGCTGATTAATTAATGGGTTTCTAAAACTCAGGTAATGTTCTCAGACAGATTTGGTGATCTGAGTGAGTAGCTAATGTTCAGATGACCTACTTTATTACTACTTGCTTACTACTAGATTTTTATCTATCACAGCATGGCCAAAAAAAAAATTAAATCTATATTTTGCTGTTGGGTGGTGACGAGGAGGGATGAGGAAACAGGCTGTGCCAAATTACAGTGTAAATACTGGGAGTTCGAAACTACTGGTGTAGACTACACGGAGCAGAATTTAGGTTCATCAATCTTGTTTTCGTATGATACAAACGCAACTAGAACAGCTGGGCTTAATATATTTAAAATACAATAATAAAGTTCATGGGGCAAGTCATCTGAAACATACTGCCAAACTACCATTTCTGCTACTCTGCATCTGTTTGAGATGAAGTCAAAAAGGATTTTCTCTGTTGTATGAGATCTTGTGAGAGCAAGAAACGGCGAACCATAATCAATAAATCACATGAGTGAAACAACACAAATAAGTCTTGTGACGTTCTGCACATGCAAGTTGAGTCTGATGTCATTTCCCTTGTCCCCAGGTACATTCGAGGTCTCTAAATTTCAATCAGATTTCAGACTTCAAGTCTACTTATAATGACTTGAATCCATACTATGGTGACAGTAAGAGGTGCTGTAGTGTAGTGTGCTGTAGTGTAGATACATACTGTGGCAGCAGACCTCCCAGGCCCCCGCTGGGCCACAATGGCCCCTGAGACAGCCTTGATCCAGCTGTGCATCTCCTCTGGGCTGTCCGCCTAGTGGAAACATAAAAGAAGAGGACAGTGAGTGACAAAGAAGCGAGTGAGACGGTATATAGACTGTTGGTAGACATGGAGACAAGCAAGCGAGCAAGTGTACATTCTTTTTTACTACAAAAAACATCCTACCTGTATGTAAAACGTCCTTGATGTGGTGACGACTTCAAACAGATTATCTCTCATCATGATGTCACTACGACAAAAGTGGAAAACAAGTCAGATCATAAAAACCTCATCTATATCTTTATCTAAATCAGGAAAGGTAAACACCATCCTACTGGACAAAAGACATTTTTTTTTGCACAATGCGAAAATGCTGGGACATGTTAAATACCTCTGTTTGCACTCCTGGACTTTGTGAACTTCCTTCAGCGGGATCATTCTCAGGGGCTCTTTCTCCTAAAAGGCAAGAAAATAAAGGTTCATACTATTTAAAAGAAGACAAAGATCAACAATTGAAATACACAGGATAAATATTACCATTTGCATGTGTATTATAAATGCTTTTTTTAATAGGTCGTCTAAAAACAAGGCTGTCTAGCGTGATTTTTCTGTTTTATAGGGACAACAGAGAGTGAACTTTCTTAAAAGGAGCAGACTGCAAACTAAAAACCCTGATAGTTGTAACTTTCCTGACCCGGCCATTTGATACAGCAGACAGAGTTTGTGTCCTTGGGGCTTGTTGATAGCCAAATAGACAGATAGAGCTGTCAAATAAGGGCAGACCCGGACAAGGACAGGGTTTGGGACGTGCAGCATTATCCCAAGGACAGTCTGTGTGTGTGTGTGTGTGAGTAAGAAAGGCCGTGGGGGATGAGAATGGGACAATGCAAGGTAGGACATGTGAAGCATTGAATTCCACAGACTGCAGATAAAACATGTTAGAACTCGGGACTGTGTATTTGCGGTTACTCTGCCTCAGACTGTGGGGGTGAATTTAATCAACATATATCATCAATAAAAACATACCTTAAAGGCTTCACATAAATAAAAATCAAAGTTAATTACCAAATCTGACTTGAAGTAACTCATTGAGTTTTCTTCCAGTAGGAAATATCGCCGTTTCCAGTTCCTCATCTGGGGAAGAAAAGGGAAAAGATGTTCAGATCTTTTGTATAATTGCAAGGCAAACAAGTTATTAAATATGCCACAATGCCAAATTGCTACAATAATGACAGCAGTTTTAATTGTAGTTATCCCTCTACACATTTTTTCAATGTCTATATATATGGAGGGGGAAGATAATTATACTTAGGCATTTATTAGGTACAGAATTGTACAAACCAGCATTTCTGTAGGCAACTTTTTAATCACAACCAAGCTAAAATCTCATCATCTGACATTCCACAAGTCAAAAGACTTTACATTCGGGCGCCCGGATAGCTCAGCTGGTAGAGCAGGCGCCCATATATAGAGGTTTACTCCTCGACGCAGCGGGCCCGGGTTCGACTCTGACCTGCGGCCCTTTGCTGCATGTCATTCCCCCTCTCATGTCTTCAGCTGTTCTATCAAAATAAAGGCCAAAAATCCCCCCCCCCAAAAACAAAACTTTACATTCCCTCCTAGATGGAGGTGTTATTTTTGTGAATGGGGAGGCTTGCTAAATGCAGTGCATTTCAGAAAGTGTGTTGTTGCACTGTATGCAGCCAGTGATGCAGGTCACCACCACATTTGAAAGGTGTTGTAAGAGTCACAATTCCTATTGTGTTGATGAACTTCTCTAAACAGTACCAGCAGTCTAAGTGAAACCAACTCAACCCAGGTACCCACCACAGCTCCTTGCTTGACACAGTAGCCTGACTTGATGGCGGCGTGCTCCTGAGTCGGCCTGCCCAGGAAGTACGGCAGCTGGCTGTGAGAGCGATGCATGGCCTCACGCTCTGCTCTGTCTGCACCATCACCCCCATCGTGCTTTAGGGTAAAGGACGCAAAATATAGTATTAGCAAGTACCAACATTTAAAAAAAACAGATACCGATTTTTCATAGCCCGAGGGCTAATCAAAGTTGGGAATAATATCCATCACAATTTCTCAGAGATCAAGGTGATGTTTTTAAATTGCTTAATTTTTCCAATCAACAGTCCCAAACCAATATTCAGTTTAAAATGATAAATAATAAATGATCAGTTATCAAAATAGTTGCAATCATTTCAGCTCAAAATGTTGTGTGACAATATAAAAGAAGGACTGTGGGAATTAAGTTACAATTCAAAAGTGTATTTGTAGCTAAAGTTGTGTTTTTCAAAATAATATAGATTTTGCTTACTTTCATTAAAGACAGTATTAAAGTAAAACCAGTATGAAGTGTTCTGCCTACAGTTTGTCACTGTTGTTTTTCATTTGAAAGGTTTCGGAAACTTTGAATCAAATACATTTTTGGGTGTGCTTTATGTGCATGCATGTGTGTCATGTTTACTTGTGTCTGAGTGACGATGGGCACTCCTCCAATGATCTCGGTCTTATAGGAGACTTGTTTCTTGGGCCCTATTAGATCCGGTAAAGCCTTCTGGTTCTCTGCATTCTGGTGTCCATCACACAACTTTGGCACCTTAAGAAGACACGCAGATCAAAGTTGAGAAGTTTGACATTTTTACTTAAAGGGGTGATAGAATGCAAAACCGATTTTACCCTGTCATAGTTGAATAATGACAGTTCGGTGGGTAAACATACATATAAGCTCAAAATCCCATTGACACCCCTTAACTATGAAAATCTCATATTTTGAAACTGCCGCTGAAAACGGGCGAATCTCAACAAAGCTAGTTGCTTGCGTAAGCATCTCAAAATCCGGAACCTTTGTCACAGCCATGGGTGTATTAAGAGAACGGTCACGCCCCAACATTTACATAGGCTACACAACTGACCTGAGATCAGGTAGTCTTCTGAATCTAGGACGTGCAGATCTCAGAAAATGTATACATTGTTCATATGCTATTTTACCATTAAATTCACTTCTGAGACTTTTTTATGCGAGAAATCAACTACGTAGAGGTCAACTATGGGCCGTTTTACGGAAATTGATGTCTAATTGCAAATGTTGTCCGACTGTGTGTCGGAGTTCAGAGGCTGGTGCTGCCTGTGTAGCTGCCTCGCCGCCCGGCCTGCCTTCCTTCACAGACCCCGGCCTGCTGTGAGCTCGATTGAGCTCCGTCACGACTGGCAGCCCACGGCACTCCATACCCGCGCATAGTCACCGTTTTGGGCTAATGAACTACAAAATGCCGCTGCTCTGACAGAGCTCCAGGGCCTGCAACTCCCCTCTTCCTGCTAGCTAAATGCCCGGTGTATGTGAGTGAGAGCGCAGTCAGCGAGCTTGTTACGCCAGCATTCTCTTACCACAGGTTCCAGTTACTCTTTTAATGTGTGTAATTATAATGTGTTGAGTTATTTCAACAAACGATTGGGGAAATAAACGCCGCTTGTCCATGAGTCTCATTGATAGAGCCTGCGGCTGGATGTAGCTCTATCAATGAGAGCTAGCCAGCCTCCTCTTAGAATTCCTCTGGAATTCACAAAAATTCATTAACTTGAAATCGGACACCGTTGTTAGCTTTATAAAACATATAGTTAGATGTTGTATAAGTGGCGTGACGAAATTCAAACTGTAAATATACTCGAATTACGACCAAAAATGAAGCTAACTAGCCGCAATCTGTACACATAGGATTGAAGGGACAGTCGCAGCTAACGAAACCCTTACAGCTCACAAATATTCATTAACTTGAAATCGGAAACCGTTGTTAGCTTTATAAGACCTTTAGGTATGTTGTATAGCTAAGTGGCGTGACATGTGTGTAACATGTGGTAAGAGATTGCTGGTGTAACAAGCTCGCTGACCGCGCTCTCACACACGGGCCATTTAGCTAGCAGGAAGAGAGGAGATGCAGGCCCTGGCGCTTTGTCAGGGCAGCGGCGTTTGGTAGTAGTCCATTAGCCTAAACGGTGACTATCTGGCGGTATGAGGTGCTGTGGGCTGCAGCAGCCGTGCCGAGCTCAATCGAGCTCACAGCAAGCCGGGGTCTGTGGAGGAAGGCAGGCCGGGGCGGCGAGGCAGCAACACAGGCAGCTGAACTCCGACACACAGTTTTACCAAATTTGCAATTAGCCATCCATTTTCGTAAAAATATTTGAGCTTTATATAGTTGATTTCCGCATAAAAAGTCTCAGAAGTGACTTTGGTAAGGAAACATTGCAGTGTCTGGAATATGAGATTCTGGGCGTTTCTAATGTCTGTGCATTGGGGATTTCAACCAATCACGCACGCGACCTCTAATGCATGTGTATGGCGATTCGCTCAACCAATCAGCGCGCGTCTCGCGGTTGTTATACAGGGCCTAAGGCTCAACCAAGCAGCGCGCAGCTCATCTCAATATTCATGACCATACCATATTTGGAAGAAAAGCTCTTGTTACAAATAGGGCCAAAACACAGGGATGCATAAGGGCCAATAAAATATCAACCAGGCCATTTTCAGCCCAACTAATGTTACATACCCCATTAGGAGACCATAAGGAACAGTGTGAAATACCCTATATAATCATTCTATCACCCCTTTAAACACACAAATTGTAAACAGAAATAGGTGTTTTGTGGAAATTAGCTGTAGGGTTGAATATACTCTTTTTCTCTATAGTTAAAATACAGTTTGTAACTTCTATGTATACAGAAGTTGACAAGCCTTCAACACATCTTGGAGAACAATGGAAATTGTCCTTTATCCCAACGCTCAATGCAACAACACAGCATCCTATTAATCATGCTCTGACTAACTTCAATCTAGTTTTTTGACAGTCCACTCATTTATTTCACACTGTGTGTGTGTTGTGTTTGACTTACAGTGATCTTGGTGGCTTTATTGAGAGCATCGACCCAGTCTACGAGGTCCTGCTGATCGTTGGCCTGCAGGAAGAACTTCCTCATCCCAGCATTGATGACTAACAGATCATAAAAAAGCAGTGGGAACAATAAAATAGTAAAAGTATATTCAGACTTCATTCTCTACACTACACCAGCTGATTCATTATGTGTGTGTTTTTTTTTTTAAATGAATCACATGCAAATAAGCATTACATGTACCAAGAAATACTATGAAGTGGGGGTTGACTAATTGCGCTTATGGCCTTTCTTGTACAGAAAATGTAATGGAGTGTCAGTAGAACAGATCCACTGCAACAGATTCTCTTCTTCTCGCACATTTTCACACCCATGTGAACATTAGCAAACCCCATTTTCAATCACAAAGACATTTTTGGGTCAAATAATGATTATCTATGGATCAGGATTTAGGATCTGAAAGAACTCAAGTCTCTCATTCTCTCTCTCTGCCATAAATCCTTCAATTCTGCAGCTCAAACCACCCTTTTGTCTCCTCTAGTTTCTTTTGGCACCATGGGAATGAATTACATTAAAGCTGGACTGGTAAATTTGGTGGGGGCGAGCTCTAAAAAGGCACTGGGAGTCAAACTGTGGCACAATGAGGATCATTCTTCCTTGTTCTCTGTGTTTGGTCCAGGTCTTAAGACACATGCAAGACCTCACTCTCTCTCTTTCCCTCTTCCCTGTAAATAAATCTCTGTCGGGTCTCATTTAACCTTCAAATGTGTCCACTGTATGTTTGGGAGCAGTAAACGGCTTGGTAGTGGGAAAAGTGTAATGGTCTCTTGGGCACTGGGTAGCTAAATCCAGGAGGAGGGGTATCAGATTTGACTCATAGTTACACATTATAAAACAATGTGTGCTGCTGAGAAACGCAGCCAAGCACCAAAGTTCACATGCACTCATGTTGTCTCTCACAACCCCACACAAGGTACAGACCCACATCCATCATCAATCAAGTCTCTACTAGGAATGCCCCCCGAAACCCAGGTCTAAACAGGAACCGGTTCTAAATTAGTAAAAAACTGAGTATTTTTAAGGTCTGGAGTTATTGGTTCCGCTATCGGAACTTGAGCAATTAGGGAGTGGGATTTCCATAGCTTGTAATTAGGCTATCGAGCAATTAACGGCAGCATCACAAACCTTTTCTGCCTCTCTCGTGTGCGAGGGGCAGGGTTGTACTCAACACACACACACACACACACACACACACACACACACACACACACACACACACACACACACACACACACACACACACACACACACACACACACACACACACACACACACACACACACACACACACACACACACACACACAAAAAAAAAAAAAAACAAAAAAAAAAAAAATCTTCACGGAAACAAACAGGCAGACAAGCGCTCCGCCAAAGTAAAGGTGCCGTTACGTCGGCTGATAGCTAAAGTTAGCTAAATTAGCATAGTCGTAAATTTATAGCCTCGCTTAAGTTAAAAACTACACATAACGTTCCAGTCATGTAATCAATCTGCTCTGTCCGCAGTCTCTCATTAAGCGGTGGATAAGACACACATGTTTTACACAAGCACAGTGCACTAGCTCAGCTAATAGCAAATTGTTTTAAACAAGCTAAGCCAAAAGCTCTGAAAGTGTAACAGTTTAGATTTGTATGCCACTTATCTTAAAGTGCCCATATTATGAAAAAATCACTTTTTCTGGGATTTGGGGTGTTCTTTTGTGTCTCTGGTGCTTCCACACACATACAAACTTTGAAAAAAATCCATCCATGCTGTTTTGAGTGAGATACAGTTTCTGAATGTGTCCTGCCTTCAGTCTCCTAGTGAGCTGTTCAAAATCGGCTTGGACTGTGACGTCACAGTCCGAAATGAGCTGGCTAACCACAACCGTTAGCTCGTTAGCATGCTAACCGTTAGCTCGTTAGCATGCTAACCGTTAGCATTAGCATGCTAACGCTAATGCTAATGCTAACGCTAGCATGCTACGTCGTTCTCAATAGCAAAGCACTGCTACAACACACACAACACAAGTTCACCATAATCTACAAAAGAACTACTTACATGTGCGCCCTCATTTAGAAGTCTCCCAGCTAATCCTGCCTTGTAACTGACCAAAGTTGGAGAAACAGGCTTTCTTTTACTGTCTCTAGAGTTAGCTAGCTGATTTGATCTACATCTGAACTACTGAGCATGTGCGAGTGCAGTCAAAGATAGTAGTGAAGAAGATGAAAAGAGGTCTCACTCTGTAGCTAAAACAGAAACCAGGTGAATAGAGGATCTGCAGCAGTGAGAGAGAGCTGTGCAGTACAACAAAAATATGGTGTTTTTTGAAAATTAAACCATGTAAACCTATTCTGGTACAACCTTAAAATACAGTTATGAACCTGAAAATGAGCATAATATGGGCGCTTTAAAATTTGACAAATTCTTGTAAACTTATTTATTTATTTATTTTATTACATTTATGCACTTTATCATAGACACTCAAAGCGCTTTTGGGGGGGGGGGGGACTGCTCTCTAACACCACTAATGTTTAGCACCCACCTGGATGCACAGCAGCCATACAACCATACAACGCCAGAACGCTCACCACACATCAGCTAGGGAACATATTTTTAGTGGTGGGGGAAACCGGAGAACCCGGAGAAAACCCACGCAGACACGGAGAACATGCAAACTCCACACAGAAAGGCCAGGATTCGAACCCAGAACCTTCTTGCTGTGAGGACACAGCACTAACCACTGGACCACCGTGCTGCTTTTTAAACTTAGCTGCTGGATACTCGATAAGAGTAGTAGTATCAATAAAATCCTAATGATAGCGATCCCTACTCAAAGAAAGATCTGTAAATGTGACGTCCAACATTTCTAAATACTTCATCACCCCATGTTTCCAGTTTCTAGATGCAGGAAGAGGGGGAGCAGCAGGATTCATAGATATTAGAAAAACATGTGGCGCACAAACGGCAGTTTAAAAATAACTTTATACATCTTTGAATCAGGTTCCGATTAGGATGCCGGCATCCTGTCAAAACCTCAACAAGACAACTGGTGCGCAAACACAGCCAGCCAGACACACTCACAGTCATGGTGGTCAGCACACTAGTATTTCCTGCTATGGAAACAGATGGAAGAGGAGGACAGGGGCTAGTAAACAATAACAGGGAATGGAGGTTTACTGCTAAATAACCTGATGATGGTTCATATGTATGCAACATTCCACACAGGTTAAAGAGACAAGGATAAATGTCAAGATAAAACAATATCTTCGTTGTAAAAGATTCACTAGTAGGATAAGGGCTCGACTTGGTTGGTTGAAAAGCTTTCCGAAACTCCCTCTCCTCACACCTTTCTGGTGTCTTAATTTGGGTACGACCCCTACGATTCAGAATTTTGCAGAGCATGTGTATCAACATTAGTTGGCTGTAATGTACCTTCAAATCTAGAAATGCACACAGCACCAGTATAACAGAAAAAGACCACAAGCTGATTTAAACAATGAAGGTTTTAAAATGTTTTGTGGTGTGGGCAATGTATTCAACATGCTTTCTTCATGCAATTGACCTCTCGCCGGCCCCTCCCCCAAAACGTCCATTGTCCAATCACACATCATAGCAACCGTTACTATGTGAGCAGGTCCGACAAACATTGACTCCAAGCAAGATGGTGAAGCGGTGCGCCCATGGCGTTTGTAAATCGGACACTAGATACCCCCTCTTAATACATCCATGGATACCCCGAGAGATTGTCTGGAGGAGTTGTGTTTAAATATCACGCCCCAATATATTCTCGGTTTTGAGGCCTCGCCCCTACAATTTACGACATGGCGAGACGTAATCCGGCTGAGAAGCGGCACTTTTCAGAGGTGGAGATTGAAACCCTGATATCTCAGGTTCATTTGTACTAACGTGTGTACTATTTGGCAGCCTGAAAACTGTTATTAAAGACTGTAGAAAGAATGCGGAATGGAAAGAGATCACTGATGCGGTCAACAGTGTTGCCGTAGTAAATCGGACTCCAGCTGGAGTTTATTTAATTTATAGCCTACATCCTTGACACATGTATTCTATAGTCCTAATAGTAATATACAGGTTTATATTGCAATCTCTTAGGCCTACATGTAGGTGTACTTATATTTAAATAAACACACAGTAGCAGAGTTTATGTAGTGTCTTTTATTTTACTCATGTTTTTTTTCATGAGTCAGAACGAGGGCCAACGTGAGTGGTGCCTACAGTGGATAAAACAGTGTGAACGGCCCCACTCCCAGTTAAATGTGTCAAACATTACGAAGCATAAATACGTCTGCTCAAAGCTAAGGCTGACAGCTAACTAGTTACCGTGTTGTCTAGATCTACTAACTAGAGGCAAGATCACAAATTGGACCAAAGTTATGATTACCATGGATATCATTGCCAGAATGTTAACCTCCTCTCTAAGCTAAGTTTAACGAGCCCTTTAGCTTTAGCCAACATTAGTCGCTCCAAAAAAGGTCACTGACACGTACGGGTATACCTCCTCCCGTCATGGCAATCTGTCGCGCTGGTCGTGTTTGACCATTTGTTTGTCGGACGTAGCAACAGTAACTAAGGGGGGCGGGGCTTGGCGAAAGGCTAATTATGAAGACAGGACTCTTGGGAGAAACGTCTATTTGCTGAGTCGCTGAATTTATGAAATTTTAAAACATGATCCAAGAAAACTCCAAGAAAAGGTGCCAACGCAACCACCTCGGTTAGGGTTAAGAAATAAAATAATAAAAAAAAAGGCACAAACAATCATGAAATAGTTCAACCGGATCAACACAAACTCAGACCATCAACTGCTGTGGCCTCCTGCATCTTGGTGTGTTGGCTAAACAGACAATGTTAAACAAGGCTGCCTGGTCCATGGTGGAGAAAGTATATGGAGAGCAGTGCTTGACCAAGTTTAGAGGGCAGAGAAGGACAGCAAACATTCCTCCCTTTGATTGTATTAAGTGTACTCGGCTGATTAATCAGACCATCACTGCTGATGTTTGCAAAGCACTGCATGCAAGTTCTCTTCTTTAACAAGATGCAAGTTGATTTGACAAGTTGGGTTACCATTTATTTTGATTCATACTGTCAATAATAATGTCCAAGACACATAAGCTACACCATGCCAGTACAGAAAAAAGGATTTAAGCTGTAAAAAGGTTAGTGAAATCACTGAATTCTTTCTAAATAGGTCTATATTTTTCGACTCCCACAGTAAACTGTCAAATTAGTATTTTTAATGCGGAGACATTAAAAACTGACAGCAAGACTGTGATTAACGGTGTTTTCTTACCGAAGCAAAATTCTGCCTTAGGCCTCAGCTTAGTGGCATCGCTGACCTAAAGGAGAACAAACCTCACAATTGTTAGTTTACCAATTCAACCAAGTACTGTAAATGGGTTCCATTTATGCATAATCATATCGTGTTAGTTTCAAATATGCTTCAGTGGTAATATTTATTTTTACCTTAGAGATGTAGGTGAGCTTGAGGGAGCCAACACAGTCTGTACCAACAGGCAGGTTCTGTAGGTAGATGGTAAAAAGAACAATGTATGCAAAAAGTGAAAGCTAAAAATGATCATTCACCAATTGTTTAAGACAGGTAGCTGTATATTATGACAGAATGTGGTGGGAGAATGAAGTCAAGTTCTGCAGTGCAAGTCAATTTTACAGAGTGAGTACAGTATACTTTGAATGCACTCCATGATCGTTTCCTGCTGGGCTTCTAAAACTACGGGATCCAGATTTAACATCATTAAAATTTAAGCTTTTTCAATCTATAAAAAGAAAGAGACTTAATGAATTATTTAAAATTCCTCCTGCACTACGTGATTTATGAATACTTAATGTAACAGTGCACTTAAAAATACAGCATTTTCAAACCAGCACGACAAACCAAGAGGAGTTACACTGTAATAACCCTGAGGGTCATAGAGCAGAAAATCATGACCACTGTTCCAAATATCAGTGGATACATGGATTCATCTAGATGACTAGAAGACAACTAACAACTAATGCAAGGTTTAGAGTTTAACCAGAGTTCATTCTAACCGATTTATAAAAATGTCAGCCGATAGCTAAAACACAAATACACCATTAGCCCTGACCTACTCCTGTGCCTGTAATATGTGCCTAATTGCTGTCAGCTATAATTACGTAATACAAGTTCTTCCATCCTTTTTCCATTTAGCCTGTACTTAGTTTTGTGTTCATAATGAATGACGACAGCTTAGCTAGAAGTGGCCTGCAGTTGCATGAGAGCTGATCATCCACACCGTTTACTAACTAATGTTAGCTGGCATGCAGCTTCCTGTAAAGTGTCCAATTCTATTTAAAAATAAATTAAAAACATTAGTCTGTGCAGTTACAGTACCTGGAGGATTTGTTCCCGAAAATGATGTTTAAAGCTAAGCTAACACAGCCCTCTGTAATTACCTGTGGGTTGTCCATGAACCACACCAAGCTTCCCTGCTGCGTGTCCAGTATGAAGTAACGACGCAGGAACTTGCCACTGCTTTCGAACTCCTCTATGTCCAGGAAGCCACAGATACGGTTCTGTCGGTCCACATAAGGCATCTTGCTGCCGGGACATTCCCTGGCCTGCTGGGGCCGGGAGAGGAGAGGGGGCAAGCGGGATCAGGAATAATTGCTGAAGGACAGAGAGAAAAGAGTGGAAAGGTGAAAAGTGGGAGGGAGGGAGGGAGCAAATGTAGAATTTCAGTTGTCTTTGTGGTGAGCCTTGATAGTGTGACCCACTCCTGCTTTCTTTTTCTCTCTGTATCTCTGGTCTCTCTGCCACCTGGAGCTCACTAGGCTACAGCCTGCCAGGGGATCATGTGACACAAACCACAACCCCGCCTTTATCCTTTTATATCAGCCTCACCCACTCTCTCCAAGTCCCTCTTTTTTCCTCTTGTTACACTCACTACACACTGTCACTCTCTCTTCTTCAGCCACCCTAGCTTGCTCTCTTTCTCCCTCTTCTTTTGCAGTCCTCTCCTGTCTTCTCCCAACTGTTCTCTCATCCGATTTGGCAAGCCTCTGGCCAGCCCCTTTTAAACCCTCCCTCCACAGCTGAGCACCCACTTGAGCACGGTCAAAAAAAAAAAAATAATAAATAAATAAATATATAAATATATATATATATGCCACTGAGCTCAGTCATGTTCGACACAAAGAAACGACACAAACACCCTCAGGAGCTGCGCGGGAGAGATGGTGCAATATTTAACCTGCTGAAGTCTGACACATCCCAGAAACCTACAGCTCTCTGAAAATCAACAAAAAAGTAAATGATTACAGTACAGCCGCTTAGTCCAACGAGTATGACTATGAACGCACGCATGTCAATGTGAAACCCTGTGTGGGTGGGTGCAGCATTACTGAAGGCATATTGTCGCATTAGCCTGTTTAAGCTGCTGTCTTTTTGGACTGAGACTAAAATATGTGATTGAGATGAGTCTTTGGAAAGCAAAGATAAAGACGCTCTTTCTCCAGGACATTATGAGCACTGTGTGGGTGGATGGGAGCAAAGCAGGGGACAAAAGGCCTGGTTGTTGTGCATGGACTCTGAGCTGAGAGCATCTCGGTTAGCCTTGCATCTAGCCGAGTCATCACAGGCACGAGAAAGGAGCAACATTGTTGAGAAGCAACTATCTGAACACTACACAAATAGTGATTGTTATGTGAGAGTGAGAGGCGTCTCTGTTGAGTTTAGTGATCCTGTAAATGAGGTGCACAAGTTCAACTGCATACATGCTCATGCACTGCAGTGATGCAGAAGAGATGTTAGAGATAATGCAACAACTTCCCAACAAGGTGAACAGGCAACTACTACTACTGATAGTTAATAGTAGAGACTAACCAATAGCCTACTACTTGTAACTGGTTTTAATTAAATGACAAGTAAAACTGGTGGGCTAATTTCAAAGTTGTTTAACCCATTCATTGTGCTGAGGACAAATACACATAGTATCCCAGGTTCTATACTCGAGAGGGGCTTTGGTAGCATATCTGGGTTTCTGAAGCCAGGATATGAAGTTTAAATATTCAAACACAGAATACTTCAAATACAGATCATTGCCAAGATACTATTGTACATGTACACTCATTCTGTCTGCTCACATGTTGGAGGACACAGAGAAGGGCTCCCTGTGTGATGCAAGTAATAATGTAAAAAGACTGGGTGACAGTGGACAAGAGAAAGTGAGAGGGATACACTAACAAAATAAATGAAAATATATATGCAAAGTAAGAACCACAAGACAGCAAAGACAAGCAAATTTAAAAAGGTCCAACTCTGAAGAAGGACAAAGGCGGCATGATATTATTGACTTCTTTCTAGGTCAAACATTCCCACGGTAAACTCACTCTTTGCATTTGCAGGAAGGCTTTGTCCACGTCATATGGCAGCCAACTGGTCACAAAGGACAAGTCATAAAACAACAGTACGGACCAACTGGTTAACCCAAGAGGGTCAATATTTTCTTTTCATGATTTTTAGAGAACTGCTGTGTCATCGAAAGCCACACAACAGCTGTGAATACCTGTGGAGAAGAAAGCTTGTGTTGTTTTCATGCCTACGTACCAATCACTAATCAAGATGTTGAGCAGAACTAATGTCATTGTGCACTACAGTCGTAGTTATGCATATGACCAATAAAAGAAATCCTCTATGAGAAAAAGAATTGAGGAACAAATGCAAGTGGACCAGAGGCAATTTGGGGACTTAAAAGTGCTCATATTATGATCATTTTAAGGTTCATAATTTTATTTAGAAGTTATATCAGAATAGGTTTACATTGTTTAATTTTCAAAAAACACCATATTTTTGTTGTACCGCATATTGCTGCAGATCCTCTTTTCACCCTGTGTGTTGAGCTCTCTGTTTTAGCTACAGAGTGAGGCATCTCACGTCTTCTACAATAGAGCTGTTTGGAGCAGTTTGTGAACAGTGTTTTCTGTTGGAGATGGTAAGTCCCTTTGGAGTGGACTTTGGGCTTTTTCACTTTGCAAACCTATAACGTGCACAAAAAAGATATATAACACAATAAAGGAAAGGGAAAAAGCCAAAAAGCATAATATGAGCACTTTAACTAATTGGATCTCTACAGGTCAAAGGTGGGACAGGTTACTCCAGTTCAGCTGAAAAGAGTCATTTTTGGTCAGAGTCTGGCTCTGAAAGAAGCACATAAGGCCAGCAGGTTTGACATGCTTTGGCCTTCACAATTAACGCTACTTGGTCAGGCAGGGTCCCGTTTATCACGGCTTTTATGCTAGTGTGGGTTTTTGTATTCCCAAAGCAGGCGAAAATGTAGATGCTCAATAGAAGGTCCCCAGGAAGTGTGCCGGGCTTTGATGCAAATTGAACATAGTGGCCAAAAAGTGGAATTACAACTCCACTGAGCAACTCTCATAGGAATGAACAGGGCTCCGCCTGGAATGCTGTATCCAGTTAGCCTGGATGCCAGCCGAATTAAGCCCCGCCCACAACATTCGAGGTTGGGAAGTTCATACCGTATTCTGACTAGAATCTGAGTATGACCACGTCAGGCTAGTATCCAGTACTTATAATACATCCATGGTTAACAGGGCTGGGTATTGTTCAAACATTTTCGATACAGGTTACTGAACAATACTTTTTTTCAAATTTTATAAAATCCCGAAAGAATTAAATTACACAGCTCTGCGTGGAGCCTCCGCAGAACTGTAAAACAGGTTTAAACAAAGCTGTGACTGTCCTTCCTTTCCCATACCTGAAGTTGCTGCATTCTGCATTCTTGCTGCTGTCTGTAGATTCCTTCATGCACAACTCTTATTCGTATTCTGTATTCGTATTCTTTCAGATGTGTCATACCAAATGTTTTAACAGCGGCCATGTTGTGTGTTGTTTAGGGTCCTTGCCACCACGGGAAAAATCGGCATTGCAAATTGAACAAGTAGCTCGACTTGAATGGCCTTCTTTTGACTTTTGCCAAACAACACTATTTCTGCTCACAAGTTCCATTTTCACTTTCTCACAGCCTACTGCATTGAACGGTGCACCTACGTAAACACCTTCCCGTAATCAACGGCGGCGTCATTACGTCGACTAGAGTCAAAGAGTATAGAAATAACGAGGCGAAACTCAATAGAACGTTTTGTTGCTTTCAGTCCAAATTGGCGGAGCTGCTGCTCGGTCATGGGTGCGTTTGTTGCAATGGAACGTTCTATTGAGTTTCGCCTCTTGTTACTTCTCTTTGGTAGAGTTTGGTTTGGTGGAAAAAAGTTCTAAGGTTCGGCAGAACCCAAACCCCGTCAAAAAGCCCAAAGTTCGTCTGAACCCGAACCCAAACTCTGGGTTCGGTGCATCCCTAATTTTGACAATTAAATGGCATTTTCCAGATGGAAAAATCAGGAGAAAATTGAGATACTTTGCTGTCTCAGGAACAAACTGGCTCATGATCCGACAACACAGATATGCTTATGTCAACTAATGTTTGCAAACTCCCTAACAAAACTAATTTCCGTAATGCTTAAAACGTCTTTTAGCTGTGTAAATATCTAATGTTAGCAAAAAATATATTAATAAATTATGCAAATATAACATACATATAACATTACACTTCCAAACGAGGACACGCCCATTTTGGAGGCAGGAAATGTATACCTGGTATATCCTACCATTGCCGCAGCTTGTAATCGTTAATACATCCATGCTTGTAATACTCTTTAGTTATAGAGATTCTTTGGTCAAGCCTGTCAAAATACAACACCACCCACATAAGACCATGTTTTTTCTGCATGCCCCTTCAACATGTAACATTAGACGGCCAATCACAAGCGTTATTAAAACTTGGTACAAGCATGCTGCATGCTTATTGGCTCACTAACGCTGATGATTTAACGTTACTACTATTAAAAAATGTGGTAGTGAATGACAAGGCATTTTTTGATAATCGATATTATAGAGACAATTCGGTCGTGACTAGCTAAAAGTTCGGTACCCAGCCCTACTCGTTCTTTCTAGCTAGCTAGCTAATACATCCATGGCCCTATTAAGTAATGATAACTAGCGTTAGTTACTTTAGTTACTAAAACAAACAAATTATCGTTAACCAACGAGCTAGCTACCAAATTCCACGCAACGTTAAAATAGCATTTAGCTAGCGTTGTAATGACAATAGCTAACTAACGTAGCTAACGTTACAGCTAACGTCAGATTACCACAACACGCTGACAACATCAGCGACTCTGGCCTGAAGTGAACTGGGAGATATGGCTGAGGTTAGCCTGCTAACTATTTCACACCACAAACTTGTAAAACGAATCACAAAACATCTAACATTATATTAATTTACCACCTAGCTAAATACTGCCACTCCCGTTTTGTTGAACCTGCTACCAACAAGACAAAGCTGGGTTAATGGTATCTGACGTTATGGCAAGTTTTATCATAACGTTACACGATAACCTAAGTTAGCTAACGTAGCCAGTCCTGTAAAAAATATAACCGGCAACTTTAGCTGTATGAAACAACAAAGCTACGACAATTATTGGTAACTAATTTTGGTAAACGTTACGGGTCAGCTTACCCGGGTTCCCTTCTGTAACTGCTACTCTCAACGGCCGTTGGTCTCGGTGTTGTTGGGTCTGTCCTCTTTGCCTCAGCCCATCTCCACTGATCCAGTACAGACAGGGCTCCTGCTGCTGCTTCTGCTGCTACTAGTGAGTGTGGAACGTAGATTGTATATAATGAAGATGATCACTCTGTGGTTAAAAGGACAAACAAAATGTGGATGGTAGTAGTTTACCACCTCACAGGGAACACCAGCATCAGAATCAGCTTTAATGGCAAAGTAAGGAATGTATTTAACTCGGGCATTTAGTTGATCTCAAAGTACATACATACATTAGACACAAATACGGCTAAAAACAAGGACAACAAAGCTAACCAAGGTAAACATAAACATTGACTACACATAATGTATGTGTATGCATAAACTACACACATATACAGCACATGTACTAATGTAAACAAACAGCTCAATGGGGATTATAAACAATTAGGGCAATGCAAAAGTCCAAATGGTGCTGGGATGAATAAATAATTATTAATATTAGGTTGCTTATAAGGTACGACATTTTGACTGTATATTTGACAGATTTTTATATGTTTAAATTATGTTTACTGAAAGGTAGATAGTTGGTGTTACAGGGTTATTGCCCAGGGATTGATCCTGACACCATTGACTGGGGTTAAGAGTTCATACAGTCTGTAGGAATAAACTGTTTTGTGTCTGGTTGTTTTGGCTAACAGTGTTCTGTAGCTCCTACCCTGCTTCTACCAGAGGGGAGCTTGCCAGTAGTCCTACAATTAAAATTATTTTTATATAAAAGTATAAGCGCTAATCAGATAAAGACTACCTTTAGACAGGCATTTGGTTGAACTGTAACTACCTGAACTTTATGTAGTATTGTGTCATTTTAATTGTATATTGTGTTCTCATTATATATTGTGTTTATAGTTTGTACTTTTAGTAAATTTTGTGTGTTTTGTACATGTTCTATGATTTTTGTCTTGTATTTTGTGCTATGCTCTATAAAGCACTTTGTGGCTTATATCTGTGATAAGCACTTTTGTGAGCACTTATTTAATGATCATCAATGTATTCATGTTAAAATAACACAAAAAACAATGATTTTTTTTCAATACGTAAATGCTGACTTGCCAATAGCATTGTAAATTATGATTGAACAATTATTCTGAAGTAGTTTCATGTAGCACACTTATTTTCATTACTGTAAAATTCCATTTTGTAAAACCTCTTTTGCCCAAAATGTTTTTTCCGTGAAGGGAGCCAAACTGTGGAACTGGCTCCCTACAAATATAAAGGCTATACCCAAATTGTCCACCTTTAAAAAATTAGTAAAAGCATGGTTAATACAGCAGCAGCAGTGTGATCATGCCATATGAAATACATAGATGTGTGTATGTGAGGTGTGCATCTGTGTGAGTCCGAGTTAATGTGTTTATTTACTACACTTATTTTTATTGCTATTAACTGTTTTTTTTGGACATTTTATTGTATTCACTGTAAAAATTTGACTTCTTCTCTATTCTAGAGAAGTTCTATTATTTGAACTGTTAAAAGCCCTCCTAGGAAAGGTGTTGCGAATTAGCCATGGCTACAAACACTGTGATACAGGCATCGGATTGTCATTTCTGTAATAATCTATGTTTTTTGTATCTGTCCCTATTTAAATAAACAAAAAACAAAAAAAGTGTAATCTGTTTATTTTACACAATATATAAATAGAAAATAATGGCAGTTTATTCAGTAACATCCATGTAATCTGACCCAGGGACTCAACTTTATTACCAAAATTTATTACTACACTGGACATAGAGGACACACCTCTTCACATGGGATTTTATTGCTTCTTCTATTTCATATTTATATTTTTATGTAAAAGGGGACCATTAATATTAACATCTGTTTAATTTGCAATCTTCCCCATTCAAACATCAAAACGTTCTGGTGCCGGGAAAGGCGATCTGAGTGAGTGCTCTTATTTTTTTTACCACCTAGGTGTAAAGTATGAGACAAGCATCGGGTGTCAACAGAGCAGAATGTCTCTACCTTTTTTTACAGTCAGTGGTCTCTACCGGAGTGGTGATTTAGTGACATCTAACGTTTGGTCTGTCTATTGTCAATGTTACATTGACTTTGGTAATTCACTTTAAAAATGACCTCCTCCTTCAAGCAAACGCACCTTATTTTGTCTATAGACAGTCTATGATCTATGATCTATGATGCTGTGCTTCTGTATCTGTTTCGACATAGACTATAGGCGCCCTGCAGATGCTTCAATAGGCCTAAATGTTTTACTTTGTTGCGCCACAGCGCTGTGGAGATAGGTCTGGCAATGCGAGACTAACAGATGAATATTTCACTTAGGCTACTGAAGATAATGCCTTGACATTAATAATAAAAAAAGAGCAACAGATAGGCTTAGGCTACATGCTACAAGCTACATGCTACATATTAAAGATATTGATTTTTCATGCAAGCAAAACAAAAATGGCAGCAATGGGCAATGATGCAAATTCATAGGCTACAGCCGGTTAACCATATAGCCTATTTATGTTTATGCAAATATCCTGCTGTGCATTAGCCAATGTGTCATTTTAGACTGATCCACTCAAACTTTGATTTAAGAACTGGTTAAGCAGTCAGTCAAATAATGGACGTGCAGCCACCATTACGTTTCACAAGTCTTCACTTTGTAGTCAGATCACATTTCAGATTTGATCACATTTCAGCCATTATATAGCCTAAGCACCTGTCTTTCAGAGGCGATGGGCGTTAACAAACAGCGGTTTGTCTGCTGCAGGAGAAAAGTTTGAGTGAATTGAGGAGGAGGGGTGGGTGGTAGGCTCACTGCTGCTGATGTTATTGAGGTTAAGGTTTTTCTTGAAGTGTTCTTGACATCCTGCGGGCTGACAGAGGAGGCGACCATGGAAGAGGAGGAGGGGGACACCCACCCGGAGATGAAGCATTTTTCTCTGCCGTGGCCTCATCCCAGGTTCCGCTCCCACAGTGACACCTCCGGATTTCGCTCCAGAATGCTGTTCAGACTCCGGGGAGCCCGCTCAGGTAGGTTAAACTACCAAAACTCAACTACACTGCCAACCTTTTACTTAATGTTTCCATGTGGTGCTGTTTGATTCATTTAAATTAAATTCCTAAGACATCAGAACTCAACTGCTTCTGTCTGCCATCGCCAATAAAATGGCTCTTATTCTTGTAGCAAGTTATAGGCCCTATAGCCCTACTAATGGCTCCTATCTAAACAGAATCTCTCTATGACTGATAAAAACAGCAGATCACTTCCTGCACAGAGAAACTTCCCCCTTCTCATTCTTTCACATTTTTCTCTGGATGCCACAATTGGGTTAAAACACAAAATGTCTTTCTATTTCCTTACTGTATTTCCAGTGTCTGTAAAGGGCTGTCTCCTACTCTTTTCATGATTGATTCGTGTACAATACCGATTATCAGTAGAGTTAGTTCTTTTTAATATAAAAAAGCAATACTTAATTGCATAAATATTTACTCTGTCACTATGACACACCAACATCATCGCTGGTGCAACCAGAGAAGTCATACGATGGATGGAGATCACATGTGGGTATAAGGTGTAGTGATTTTAGATTGAATACACCAGTAGTTGAAATTTCCAGAAGTACAAACAACATTTCAAACAAATCCACAATTTTGAAAAGTTCAAAATGCTGCCAAAACCTGCTTTAAATACTAATACACTTTGTATGCAATCAATAATCCAGTGTCATATTTGTACTCAGTTTGCATCAATGTGTATGAATCATAGTTTAAACTGTGACATTGAGGTTTTTTTTCTGTAGGTTAAGTGTCAAAAAGTTGTAAAACAATGCAACCTTTTCACAGGCATTATAAGACTGGCCACCGTGTTAACCATGCATCCTCAGCGTCTTACTTAAATGTCAGTGTCACAGTTTTGTTGCCTAAAGCCCTTGGCTGCTGAGCCCTGACATAGAAATATTGTTTCAGTGGTTAGAACCACTTCCTATCAGCCCATCTTCAGTGTTTTATAGCCTCGAACTCTGTCTGCAGCGGTGCTCTCTGCCCGACGCCTACACTATGTACTGCAGGCATGAAGTTTATTAATATAGCCTACTGCTGTTCCATGAGGGCAGACTTTCTTTGCAGTCTTATTCATTTCTTGTAACATTACAGTGATACTTATATTAAAAGTTGCAGTTATTCTGTTCGTCTTCAGCAACAGTGTTCTGTGTCTGGTTAAGTTGTAATTACAGGAAAGGAGTTGTCCAAAGTTGTTTATGTCTCATTTGAAAAATCTGTTTAAATATACAGCATATATCATAACATATATGTGATGTGGTATGGATTGAATACAATGTTAGATTTGACAGTGGAACTAAATTCACTAAATCACTTTGTTTTAATGTACAGTAAAATGAACTGTTTGTAAATCAAGCAACAGGGGGCGCTTATTCACCTTTTTTTTACAGAGATCCTGAAAATTGCACCTCACACATATGGTGACATTACATTTTTCCCATCCATCCCACAGGGTAAAGGACAGAGGAGAGCATGCTGGGTTCATTTAGCTACATGTTTGAAATGATCTGAAATGTAGATACAATCTGACATGAGGATCTATTCTAAACTGTATTTCTCTCAGGGAAAAAAGCAAATTAATTACAGTACTCTTTTTTTTTTTTTTTTTTTTTTAAAGGTCCCATGGCATGAAAATGTCACTTTATGAGGTTTTTTAACGTTAAAATGCGTTCCCCCAGTCTGCCTATGGTCCCCCAGTGGCTAGAAATGGCGATAGGTGTAAACCGAGCCCTGGGAATCCTGCTCTGCCTTTGAGAAAATGAAAGCTCAGATGGGCCGATCTGGAATCTCCTCCTTATGAGGTCATAAGGAGCAAGGTTACCTCCCCTTTCTCTGCTTTGCCCACCCAGAGAATTTGGCCCACCCATGAGAGAGAGACATCATGGCTTTCAAACGAGCAAAGTGGCAGTTGGTCAAGGCCACACCCCCCCCCCCTCCTCCATCTTGCCCAGGGAAAAATGCCCCTGTGGGGATAATTACCAAAAAGTATTGGCTAAAAGGGGTGTCTTTTTCATGTCCATTTAGTTAAAAAAAAAAACTAATTCTAAGAAAACACAAGACCAAAAAGAAAATGCAACCCACAGACTTGAGAACAGGAAACATAAAGAAATATATGTAGGCCATTTTTGGTAAAAGTGAACTCTCAGAACTGTTTGATGAGCATCAACAATCCATCCCAGCTTGAATCATTTAGGGCCCTATTTTAACGATCTGAAACGCAAGTATCAAACGTGAAACACAAGTAGCTTTGTGGGCTGATCTCGGGCGCTGTTGCTTTAATAATAAATGACTCTTGCGCCCGACGTAAATCTAAAATGGGTTGGTCTGGAGTAGCTAGGTGTGGTTTGGGCGTAATGTGGAAATAACCAATCAGAGCGTTATCTCACATTCTCTTTAAGAGCAGGCGCGCTTGTTTCATGGCGCATTGCTATTATAACGGCGGATTTGCCTGGTGCACACCAGCAGGAGCTGCCGATGTGAGATGCGGCAAAGTAATAAATGCCCGCCTTGGCCGGGTGGCGATGTTGCTGCAGCCTCTCGGGCGCATCTCCACAGTATGGAGAGGATTGCTGCAGCCATGGAGCGTGGGCCCCCAAACGCACCACCTGCACCTGTTATGCCCCTTCCTCCTCCCCCCACTCCATCTCCATCCACCCGCTCCACCAGGAGCGCATCGAGTGTCCAATCGTAGTTCAACATCACGTCTCCTTAAGTCCTCTAATATTTCCTCATTTATGTCATTAACGCATCCATGATTCATGGAAATGTTGTGTAAAACACAACAAGCCACAAAGAATGCTGCGACTTTTTGAGGACTGTACTGTAAAAATGCCTCCTGATCCATCCAAACACCTAAAGCGCATTTTCAGTAATATTTTTCTTTTTCACGCTACATTATGGCCAAGCATGCACCCCTAAAATAGCATCTGAATAACGCACCACTGACTTTAGACTAGCGCCACTGACTTTAGACCAGGTTTTTCCTGGTCAGTGGCGGAATTGTTTTCTGAAACTGCAAAATAGCACCAGGGAACGTTTGCGCCGGAACACGCCTCCTCTTTTCGCTGAACCGCCCCCGGGAGCGCAAATACATTCCCTAATTTACCGACGTGCGTCTGTGGAGGGAAAAGTCCGCTGTGCGTCTGGTGCAAAATAGGAATGATACATGCGTCGGTGTACAAAGGCAATTGCGTGCAAGATAGGGCCCTTAGTCTTTCTTTTTGTCCACTTCATTCTTTTGGTACAGTGATTATCACCAATATATCAGCAATTTTTTGACACAAAAGTATGTAGACGAGGATATCTTCCCTCACACCAATCAAATCAAATAATTTATTTAGATTTCAAGTCCAAATTTTGACTTTTGCAAAGCAGCAGTTGACTAAAACAATCTCACTACAATGGCACCATCTGGGAGGATCGAGGAGGATCATGTGATATGATCGAAAACTCCAGAACAGCTACTGAATGAGTGTGATGAGATGTATTTTGTAAATTGAACGTTCTTAAGCATTTAAAAAAAGAACATTAAATTTGAATAGCCACATATGTGTTAACTTAGTGATGCTAATGCTATTTTCTATCACTACTGTAATGTGTATAAGAATATGGTACGTTATTGCAGCTCTGCATGTGAAATCGTGCCCTTGCACAAGTGCATTTGTGTATGTATTTGTGAAGAAATCAATTTGGGATCATTTGTAGGCTGAGATGCTATTTTGCTATCTGTTGTAAATAGTATCATCCAGATGGGCGCTATATCGCTCATGTAATTACACAGGCAGAGACAAGAAGAAAGAAGAGAAGAAAGGGGTGAAAGGGAAGAAGAGAAAAGAGGGTGAAAAAGAGAGGAGAAAGGAAAGGAAGGCGAAGAAGTGATATATTAAGACAAAAGAGAACAGTATGGGAGAAAAAGAGGAGAGGAAACAGAGTCAAAGACTGGAAATTAAAGAGGTCAGTTTGGTGGGGACAAGGTAAAATGATGAAAACAGGGATGAGGGGAGAGAGGAGGCAAAAAGGAATGCAGGGACAGGCTGATTAAGGAGGACGAGAGGACAGCTGATAGGCTGAAGAGAACAAGAGGACAACAGAGGAGTGTCAGCTTGCTGGTACACTATATGCTCCTTGTGGGTACTCTCCTCGAAATAACATTGATTACAGACCCTTTTAGTCTGCAATAACTACTTGTTAAAATGTTCTAGAGTGCAGAGAGCAGCCCTTCACTGCCCACACACAGCCTATCCTCCGCCACTGTTGTAGCTGCTGTAACAGCCCCGACATACGTTCGACATAAGTTCCTCAGTAATTAAAGACCCGTATGTATCTATAATTGTGTTCACACATTGTCACAGCCTTCAGCTGTTGCTTCTGAAGTAAAATCTCAAATATTTTTTGCAGATGGCCCAGTTTGTAAAAGCTGGAGATAAACAGACCTGTGCACGGAATTTCAATATAACTAATTTGGTTTGTCAAAGAGTCAAAAACATGTGAACATGTAAAATTCATATTTAGCAAAAAATAAGTTTACAATGGATTCCAATAGGTATCTAGGCAACCCCAGGAGTCTCCAGCCATGCTACTGGCTCTGAACTCGGGCACAGAGGTGCTTTGAACTAAATGCTAACATCAGCATGAGAATATGCTCAGAGTTACAATTCTACTGCACTGATGTTTAGCAGACCTATAATGTTTACCATGTAACACATCTTGGTTTAGCATGTTAGCATGCTAATATAATATTATACTGTATATTATTATTATTATAATATCATTATTTCAACCATGACAACAAAGGTTCCCTAACCTTAACAAACACAACTTTAACGCAAACCATGATGTTTCCCTAACCCTAACCAAGTTGTGTTGGTGCCTAAACCAAACCAAACTTTAACGAGAGTGGTGTTGGCTCATAAAACATATTTTGTTTTGAACAGTGATGTGTAACGGTTTTGGAGGCCACAGGGCAACTGATGCTTCTATGTGTTGTTCTGAAGGGCAGTTACAAACTGATTTTGTCAGCTAATTTGGAGGACTTGTTGGTCTCATGGTTGATCTTATTTTAAATACACTACACTACATGATTCTACTGGAAGGCAAACAACAGGTGATTGTAATCCAATAGTTAAGGAGATTGCATGATGACACGCAGCTGTTTTGTCTGTGCCTGTTTTTGCGTGGACTGTTAGACTTATAATGTTGTTCTCACATTTAACGGTGAGAAAAGAGGGTTAGCCTGGGGGGGTGGGGGGTTGGGTTGTTGGAGTTGATGAGCCAGTTGTTTTTCTTCTTGCTTGTTGTGAGCCATTTCATTGGACTGCATTGATAGTTAAAGTATCACTTTCTGTCTATCAGTAACTCTGTGTGGTTACTAGCTAAGCCTTTTACTCTATTAATATTTGTTCAAACGCCTTGAACAGGATGTCATTGCGCTGCACAGCTTCAAATAATGCTGTGTATACAGTAAGTGTATGTGCGTGATGGAAATGTAATAACGATATGCTGGGTTAATTAAAAAAAGCCAGTGAAACAGAGAGACATTGTGGACAAAAACAAAAAACATAATATTCTAAAGTTTAAGATTTTTTTACACATTAGACAGTAGGAAAAAGTGAATAAAAGAGGGTAAGCTAAAAGGGAGGAAAAGGAAATTAGAAGGAATAAAACAGGAAAACTACAATAAAATAGATAGGAGAGGAAAGGAGCACTATACCATATGGCATGATAGTAGCTGATATGCAGTCAATAATGTGCTTGATGGTGTTTTTAGCCCCCAACGTCTCCTTCCAGGCAGTGCTGTGACCGTTGACTTCAAGGCACCTAACCCTAACCATAACCATAACCATTGCCTAATCCTAGTGTCTCCTTCCAGGCAGTGCTGCCTGGAAGGAGACATTGGCAGCTTAAAACACTGATAAACCAATAATGTAATGATTGTGTGGACATTATGTCTGTTCTCAGTCCAGTTCACTCGTGTTTACATTGGCATACATACACACGTTTTCAGTCCATTAGTGAATTTTATAATGTCCTGCTCCACGTATTCTTTTCACAGGTGGAACTTTAGTCCTATCAAAAAAATATGTTTAAATCAAGAACATAAAACTAAAAATCAACGGCGCTTGACACATACTGGCACATAAATAGCAATCTGGTGCTATGGAGCAAGCTGCGGCATCCAGCATCAACGAGTCGCTGGGATACAGATGACATATTTAAGATGTTGAGTGGCTCTTCGCAACACTTGAGGCAGATAAACAGAAAGAAAATGACCATCTGTCTTCCTCTGTGCCTTCTTGCATTCTCTAGCTCATTGATTTCTTTGTATCTGTCCTGTTATGTCTGTCTCAGAGTTTTTGTATTGATTTATTTAGCATTGTGATTATTACTTATGCTGTGTTTTATGATCCATGGGTTTAATATCTTCATTGTTTTTATCACAGCGCAGTCACTGTGGTCACCATGGTCGTCAGGTGTGTTCTCCATTCAGCAGTTGGATTTAAAGCCCCTGAAAAACTTAAAATCTAAATTTTTTCTACTTAATAGTTAATATTGTGTCATTAAGAAACAATTAAGGTTAAAAAACCTGCTTCTTCAAAGCAGCCTCTAGCCCACTTTAAACTAGAATCCAGAGCCTAGATGATAATGCAGAAATCTCAAATGTGAAATAAATAAAAAAAAATTTTTTGTTTGTTTGTTTGTATGTAAAATCTCATCACTCTTAGTAAGAAGCTGATTAGTCTTTAAATAGTTTTCAGGACCTTTAATGAAAGGAAAAAAAACTGATGTATTATTGTGAAGATTGAAATTTAAGTTGAGTTTTAATTTCTGATTTTAAATTGTTTGTAAAACTTCCATATTTCAGTATGAAAGCATAAGTTAAGGCTGAATCAGTTGGTCAGAAAGTTATTCACTAACCATTTTGATATATTATAGATTATTGTTCTGCTTCCAGCATCTCAAATAGACATATAAGTTACTAAGGTTACTTTTTTTGCTGTTTTAAATCATTGTAAATTGAATATTCTTGGTTGTTGACCTTTGATTGGATAAAACATGCAATTTGAAGAATTCACCTTGAGCTCTGGGACATTTTCTTTTATAGAATAAACGATTAAATTAAAATATAACTTTACTATATCAACTTTACTTTATATAACACTTTACTATCCTGTTGATAAGTTGAGGTCATCTTTGTCTATAAATAATAAATCAATAAATATATAGATGAAGAAAAGTAAACATATAGCACCAGGGGCGGGGTTAGAAGGGGGGCAAGGGGTGGCAGCCCCCACTGAAATATGATTGGCTCTCCCCCTCAATCCATTGGGCTAGTGTGCTGTCAATCTGACAATTGTGATTTCCATTGGATCAGAGTACTGTCACTTGGCTGCCTGTTCTGCCAATTTTTCCATCCCTTGTCACATGACCAATTAATGTTACCATGACGACTATCCAAAATTCTGATACCATAGAACTAGCACTGGGATTGTTTTTTTCAAAAAGTGGCAGACTGAGCCTATAGAAAATGTGTATTATTTATTGGATATACAATTTAAGTTGAAAATGAAAACTATTCTATCCAATATTTTGTATATTTCTAAGCAGACTTGTTTCTATGCTGTATTCTGATAAAATGCCCCATCAGCGCCCCGACTGATTATTGGTCCCCCCCTGTGCCACCCCACTTAAAAAATCTTGGAATCACCCCTGTACAGCACACTACCTGCTTATTTGATGCATCTCCCTTCTATTTTCATTTTCTCTTTCTCCCTTCCTCTCCTTATTCCCTACGTCACTGTGGGACCTCAACACAGGAGGGAGAGTGAAAAAAAATGGGTGAGCTGGAGCCAGACAGCAGCCAGAGAAAGGAATAAAAACTTGACAGGCAGGGAGATGGAGACACAGTAAATGCAGGAGGAGACACAGATTGGAAGCGGGGAACGACAAACTCCGATGGAAACAAACATTAACTTTTAATGATCTTTATTGAAGCAAGGGGAGGCCGGAGGGAGGAGGGGCGAGTAAGGAGCAGACAGTGGAGAGAGAGGAAGTAGACAGCGAGGGAAAGAGAAAGGGAGGGGAGAAGAAAGGAGACAGTGAGAAAGGGAGGAGGGGGAGTCAGTAGGGGGAGGGAGGGCGGCAGAGAAGTGGTGTGTCGGGAAGAGGCAAGGATCAATTCACACTGCTGATAATATTCCCTGGGTCAAGTCATGGAACATGACGGTGAGTTTTCATCTTATATAATAAGCTGTGTCTTTCTCTTTCTATGTGCATGGGTCTCATTGACTTTCTGTGTTTGTGTTATTGTAACAGAAGGCACAGTGGACACCGAAATAGATTATTTTCACCACTTGCTCTTCTTCTCTTCACTGTCCTTATTTATTTGTCACCTGTTAGCCGGTGATTGCTTTACGTGTAAAGTGTATACACAGGCTGTAAATCCTCAGCCTATATAAATTAGCCTGCTTACAGTGTTTAGTTTGAAGTTAGCTTTGTACAAATTAAAAAGGGGGTCATAGCGCATTTAAACATGTACATGAGTCATTGGTGGCTTTGACTATTACAACATAAGCTTATTTGTAAGAGCATCTGACCATTGTTGTCAGAGATCATTTGGCTGTCACTGTATCTGACAGAGAAATGCAGAGCGGGTTTTCCGTATACTCTTTTGCCTCATTTCATAAATCTAAAATAAACATGTTCCATATATCAATGACAACAACACACAGTCATGCATTATGTACAGGAACTACTTTAAAGACACAAGCAACAACACTGTGCAATATTAATAAGATGCTAATGCATAAGTAGAACACTTAATAACATTAAGGTTGTCTATATCTTCACTTAACCAGGCTTCTGGTGTGCTGTGAGGGCCAGTTTTGCTGATGACACTTTGGCAATGCTTATGAGGCAATGGTGATTGTGCATGTAACTTCAAAAGCAATTACTGGTTTTGTAAGTCTGCACACAGTTGCATTATAGTTTCTTATATGACTAAGGCAAGACAAGGCAACTTTATTTACATAGCACATTTCAGCAACAGGGCAATTTAAAATGCTTTACGTAAACATTAAAGAACCATTAAAAACAATAAAAGACACTAAAGAATATAGAAAACAAAAACAAGCTAAAATAGAATAAGACAGGTATAAAACAAGAATAAATGTTACAATGCAGCGTAAGAAATGAACAATTACTTGATTTAATAAAAGGCAGAGTCAAACAGAAAAGTCTTCAGCCCTGATTTAAAAGAACTGAGAGTTGCGGCGGACCTGCAGTTTTCTGGGAGGTTGTTCCAGATATGTGGTGCATAAAAAGTGAACGCTGTTTACCGTTTAGTTCTGACTCTGGGGACAGAAAGCAAACCTGTCCCAGACGATGTGAGAGGTCTGGATGGTTTATAATGTAGCAGAAGATCAGAAATGTGTTTTGGCCCTAAACCGTTCAGTGCTTTATAAACCAACAGTATTAATTTGAAATAAATTCTTTGACTGACAGTAAAGACAAAGTCTTTGTCTTTACTGTCAGTCAAAGAATTGATTTCAAACACAATGGCATTTTTTGTTAATATTTCTACAGAGGAAAGAGAAGGCCAATTATTCCAGGTGGGCTCGACTGGTAGCTATCTTGACTAAATGACAATGATACGCTGGTGCATCGGTTGGTGTCACACTCAGCTGAAGGAGGCAGGCAGACTATATTGGGCCTATGTTATCTAATATAGTTTAATTACTGTTTGCAGAGGTTGTCATAACATATCACAGTGTTTAATAGGCAAAAGGCCCTGTTGCCATGTGTTCATAAAGAAAGCCAGAAAATGTAGGGCAGAGATGATGTTTAGACTCCAGTTGTTTTTTCTCTGTTGTTGTCTCAGGTAAGCTTTACAGCAATAAATCAGTTTTAATCCGCACTCCTTTGTGTGTGTGTTTGTCTGTGTTGATGGAGATGTGGTCGCAATGGGTACACAAATTATCGTTGTGAATTTGAGAAACAGCCTTTTGCAAGGCAAAGCAGCATCTGTAAATTGTATGTGATGCGTGTGTGTTTGTGTGTGTGTGTGGTGGGGTGTTATGTGTGTGTGTGTGTGTGTGTGTGTGTGTGTGTCTACGATGTTGATTGTATATGTGTCATGTTTTGTGTGAGTGTGCGCTCTGGAGACAATGTAAGGTGAGACGACACAATATTTGTGCGTATTTGCATGTGGCCAAAGTGATTTACCATTGTAGCCTGCACAAACTGGAGACACTGGACACATTTTTCACGAGTACAGTCTAATAGAAGCTCTTTAACTCTCTGCACATCCGCCTCTAGGGCGACTGAAGTTACCCTCTTTGGAACTTAAGTTGAAGTGACAAATGCTATCGCTCTCTCCCACACTTAAATTACACACGTGCCCTGATAAAACAACATACTTCTAGCTTGGCAGAAGGATCTACTTGTTTGATAGGTAGGTCTGTCTAACTCAATTGTTTCTTCACATATAATCTTTATTTACTGAATGGCTTAACGGCTAGAAATGATCATCTTAGTCTTAAATGTATTTCATCTTGGTTGGTGAATCTGCACATAGGATTATTACATTATTAAAATTGCCTTTTCCATTGCTGGTTCTTGTTTAGAGTTGTACAGCTGTTGGGGGCGGCCTCTAGCTCACCCAGTAGAGCGTGCGCCCCATGTAGGCTGAGTCCTTTGCAGCGGCCCGGGTTCGAATCCGATCTGTGGCTCTTTGTTGCGTGTCATCCCCTCTCTCTCTCCCCACTTTCCTGTCTATCCACTATCTAATAAAGCCCCTCCCAACAGCTGTTGTAAACATGTTGTAAACATAGGATGAATGTGTCAAAACCAAAGACTATAAAACCAAGAAAGGTTAGGTTGCAGTGCTGCCCCAGACCTCTTGAGCCACACTCTGGTAACAGACCTCAGTCAATAAAAGCTAGCTGGATGTTGGCCAAAGCAACCATCATCAAGCAGTGTCTACTTTAAAACAAACCATGTCTCCAAGAGTAATAATTTCATGACTAACATCCACACAACACAACTGGGCAAACATGACTGACATGCTTTGGACAGCTGTTTTTGTGATTTACTCCAGTAAATCTGATATGGCCTTATATAGTTAGAATATGAAGGTGTAGAGATAAATGATTGCTGCTGTTTGTTTACGCTCCCCATTTGCTGTCCTCTTATGGCCTCAAATCACACACTTCTAGAGCGCAGCCATAGCTTGTGTTTTTTTTATGAAACATAGTGACTGTTTCCCTCTGCTGTGGCCTTTATTCTGTGGTTATTATAAAAGACCCCACACTACAGTATCAATCTTTCCTCCTGCTTTTTCTCTGTTTCTCTATTTGTCTCTCTGGAGCTCACTGCATCTCAAGCTCTTTGGCTGCCTGTCTGGCAGGATGTCAACTATTGATTTATACAGGCAACATTTTAGCAATGCTGGCGGCTTATGGGTTGTGCCAAACAGAATACAACAAACAGGAGATCAGGTTTCAGACAAGCTGGCTGGCATATGTGAAGAGGAAGAGAAATGACAGTAACCACTACTGTATCATTGCAATACAAGACTGCACAGTTAATATTATAAAGTAAATACCCCTTTAATAGGGATGTACGGGTTATGAAGGTGGAGAGAGGGGTCAAAGTCATGTTTGTGAGGAGGAATGATTGAATATTGGTTGGTTTTAGGTACTGTATATAGGCTTCCTTTCACTGTGTGGAGTTGGATCATGTGCAGGAACTATACACTCACCTTAAAGATTATTAGGAACACCTGTAATATTTCATGACAGCTGCTTCAATGCATTTAGGGGTGTGGTCCAGGTCTAGACAATCTCCTGAACTCCAAATTGAATGTCAAAATGGGAAAGAAAGGTGATCTAAGCAACTTTAAGCGTGGCATGGTTGTTGGTGCCAGACGGGCTGGTCTGAGTATTTCCCAATCTGCTCAGTTACTGGGATTTTCACGCACAACCATTTCTAGGGTTTACAAAGAATGGTCTGAAAAAGTAAAAACATCCAGTATGCTGCAGTCCTGGGGGGCGAAAATGCCTTGTTGATGCTAGAGGTCAGAGGAGAATGGGCCGACTGATTCCAGCTGATAGAAGATCAACTTTGACTCAAATAACCACTCGTTACAACCAAGGTATGCAGCAAAGCATTTGTGAAGCCACAACACGCACAACCTTGAGGCGGATGGGCTACAGCAGCAGAAGACCCCACCGGGTGCCACTCATATCCACTAAAAATAGCAAAACGAGGCTACAATTTGCACAAGCTCACCAAAATTGGACAGTTGAAGACTGTAAAAATGTTGCCTGGTCTGATGACTCTCGGTTTCTGTTGAGACATTCAGATGGTAGAGTCAGAATTTGGCGTAAACAGAAAGCGAACATGGATCCGTTATGCCTTGTTACCACTGGGCAGGCTGCTGGTGGTGGTGTAATGGTGTGGGGGATGTTTTCTTGGCACACATTAGGCACCTTAGTACCAATTGGGCATTGTTTAAATGCCACAGCCTACCTGAGCATTGTTTCTGACCATGTCCATCCCTTTATGACCACCATGTACCCATCCTCTGATGGCTACTTCCAGCAGGATAATGCACCATATCACAAAGCTCAGATCATTTCAAATTGGTTTCTTGAATGTGACAATGAGTTCACTGTACTAAAATGGCCCCCCACAGTCACCAGATTTCAACCCAAGAGAACAGCTTTGGGATGTGGTGGAACTGGAGCTTCGTGCCCTGGATGTGCATCCCACAAATCTCCATCAACTGCAAGATTCTATCCTCTTAATATGGGCCAACATTTCTAAAGAATGCTTCCAGCACCTTGTTGAATCAATGCGACGAAGAATTAAGGCAGTTCTGAAGGCGAAAGGGCTACAATTGGCTATATATATATATATATATATATATATATATATATATATATATATATATATATATATACATACATATATAATATTAAGTCACGGTTTTAGCTGATTATCAGCAGCCACAGCCACAAGCATTGCAATTTCTGGACACAGAAATAATACTTAATAGTGGAGCAACATAAAATGACAGAGAATCCTTATACATTCTGAATATAGAAAGCATGGTCAGTGTGCCATTTTGACCCATTTTGCAAATCATATGTATTTGACAGACTATGATTTGGACAAATTCATCTTCACAGTGCTACTGTATGATTAGATTGAACTGGTTGTTTACTGGGACCATTCAAGCATGAAGAAGTAGTCCCTGTCAGCTCAGCTTGGTTTGCTTGTACAGTATAACAGAGCCTGGTCCTTGTTGAGTCACACTTGACTGTTATGACAGTCTGGTACAGGCAGAATGGTGCAGAGATGTCCGGTCCCTTACTCTTGAAAAGGTTAGCATGCTCCATAACATGGAAACGACACCGGTGTAACCCTTAAACACAGTTTGGATTTGTGACAGGCAACAGCATTTTCTTTTTTTAGGCAATGACTGAATATTTTAGCAAATAATTTGAGCAAATCAGCTCAAATGACACACAGATAGATTCCCTGTCCTTTGGCTATGACAATATTATGAGACTGTACCCTGGCAGTAACTGAGTTTAATAAATAAATCAAGGGGAGGGGAGCAAGGCTCTGAAAAGTAGCACTTAAACAATTATTACCCCCTTGTTCCGCTGAGGCTACTACTTAATATTTGATGACTCCTTTCCTTTCTTCTGGCCCTTCTCCTCCTCCTTACCCTTTTCCTGTTTCTGTCAATGGAAAGGTCAGCCTGCCTCAGTTGATCTCTCAGTTGATCTCTCAGTTATTTAGTGTCAGGACAAACAGGACTCAGTTCCTGAAAAGTGTCATTTTGATATAGAAATTCCGATGCTCAATGCGGCCGTCCTCTTGACTTTGAGTATATCCCCAAAGATCTCCATTTTGGATATTGTATTCTTGCACAGATTTACAGTAAAAGCATCAGATTGATCCAAACGCAATCCAGAGGGAGCTTTTCCCTGCACTTGTTTGATCAGTACTTGACACAGAGGATTCAAGAGTTTGAAGCAGTAGAAGCCACAAAGGTCAAAAGTGAGTTTGTGAGCAGAAGAGAATCTTTGGGTTTTCTGTTGTTAATCTCTCTCTCTCTCTCTCTCTTCTCTCTCTCTCTCTGTCCATCTTTTTCACACATACAAACTTTTGGTCATCAGGTCAATATCTTAAAGTGAATACAAGTAAATAGAAGGAATACTGAGTCTGTTAGAAAGTTTAATCTATCTATAAAATGACATTCAACAAGAATCCCACTATTTGTCATTTTCTACATTTAAAGGAACAGATTGAAGAAAACTTGGACAGTACTGAAAGTAATATAGGAACTTAAAACAGACAAAAATATGAGCACAAAAAAAGGAGATGAAACTAAAATGTTATTGAAAAGTTCCCTTATAAACAACATCAAATTACAAATGTAAATCAGTTTACTGCCATCTCCCTGCCTGTCAGTTTACTAGTGAAACCCACTACATAAGCTGACATGAAACTGTGTACATCAATGAAAGCATAGCATTGAACTTGGACTGCATCAAACTCAATCATCAATTAACCATTGATTATCATCACTCACCGATATTATATGGAAGACAGATCATGAGCTGACTCATCCTGAGAATGTAACACCTTTAACACATGTGCAGCCTCCAACAAATTCAGTACATGTTGCTGATACATCAAGTTAATGGCATTACCTCTCAGTCAATACTAACACAGTCAGAGTTTTCTCTATTAACTTTACTAAGTACTTCCATCCTCCTGTCCTGACTTCCTTCCTGTCTCAATTATCCACTTCCATCTTATTCACTAACGACAGACTGTGGCCGTCATGGCAGCTCCCAGGTGTGAATGTGTATAACGCGTGCATTATTGTATATTACAAAAAAAAGTGGATTTGGAGTCTTTGCAAAGGCTCTCAAACTGCAGTCAAACACCGTGCTTCATATACTCAAGATATTTATGTTTAATGATCATGTGAGTCCATTTGGAATCAGAAGATTTTAATCAGCCACACTTAAAGTGCAAATGTAAAAAAAGATGCAGCCAATCATATGATATTGATTGCATATGAGTCAAGTGGCTGTATTAAGAAGTGATGAATGAGGCTGTGCAACCTCGGTCTGCCCAAATGGCTGCTTTGTTTTGATCACACTCTTTTTTTCCCGTGTGAATTTGCCAAATCAGTTTTGTTTGAGTCATTTGAGTTGTGCTGTTAACACTAGATGGCAGTATTGTCCTTAATGAAAAATAATTTCACTTGCAGATGTTCAACATGGGGGGTTGAGATCTCCACTTTTGAGCAAAATTGGAATTTTGGTCATCAAACACTTCATTTTCTGCATTGTGGTGAATTTTTCTGCAACAATTTGTGCCTTTTCTGCATCAAGTTATAGTGCAAATGTCTTTATTTATGTAAAGGAAATTATAATAGGTTTTTGGGGTGGGTTGAACTGGCTAGTTTTGATTAATTAAAATAAATCAATTAAAGTAAATTACGCCTGTGATGTCACGCTATGTGTGTTTGTGTTTCTGTGACTGGGGCGTGGGTGTTTGTGCGCTGACTGCTGTCTGGCCACCCAATTCTGTCAAGCTGGGTTCTGAAAGGCCTCAACTGACACTTTGTTGACAGTGATGGTGGATTTCTCTCTCTCTCTCTCTCTCACACACACACATCACACTCTAGTTGGCTCCCATATTGAGAGTCTGGTGCAGGAGTGTTTGGCTTGGTTTGCCAGAGTCGTCAGTGAGTGGTGATAGCTCATAAGTCCAACATTAAACAGACATTATTTTCTTCTTACCATCAAAGGATTTAAAGGCTGTGCTCACAAACCTTGACACATTTCCGTCTTTGCTCCCATTTGACCCACTCAAAGCTAGATTCAGGGTTCATTGTCATCTCCTTTTTTCCAAAATGAAACGCCTTTTTTGGTAGAACGTATACTGTACTGACCCTCCTCTGGAGCCACAGACACAGACCCTAAATTAATGTATTCATCATTAACTGGGATTTTATTTTATTGTGCCACACTGGGGTTTGTCGATTCCAAAGCCTGATCCCACAAATGTCTTTAAATGTTTCCTTTTAAAGCCACACACGTTTATTTGTCTTGGTGCAATGTCTATCAACCAACAGTGAGACACACTGACACTATTCTTCCTTCTTCTTATTTATTCTTAAGAAATATTGAGGATGAGCTGCTTTTATTGTTCATATGAGTTTTTTTAGGTTATTTGGAGTGGTGTTAGAACAAAACAAGCAATTTGATGGCATCATCTTGGGCTTTAGAAAGTTGTGATAGGCATTTTTTCACCTTATACTGAAAGTTTATCGACCAAAGGATTCATTGAAAACATAATGAATTGCTTCCACATTAAATCATGCCTTTTACCTTAACAAACATCATCCCATCTTCCCTTCTAAGTATTATCAACAGCATGCACTTACTGTAAAGTAAAAGTAAAAGTACTTGCTGCTGTAAAATGTCCCCAGTGACTGATATGTTTTTACCAACAGTAAGTGACACTAAAACCAAAACTATAGAAGTTCCTCTTTCTTTCTTTTCAGTTCTTTATAGTAAAATGACAATAATAGATTTTAAAATAGTAAATACTGATACATTCATGTGTAAGCAGCATTTTACTGTTGTAGCTGACTGAGGTGTACAGTGGCCTATAAACTAGATAAAGTAACTACTTTATATACATTTAGGTTATTTAATCCAGTGGATTCCAACCCAGGGGTCGGCCCCCTCTTAAAGGTCACCGGATACATTTGGAGGGGTTGTGAGATGATTCACGAAAGAGGAAAGAAGAAAAAACACAAATCTGTTCTGTTTGTATTATTTTGAATATTCTCCAATCTTTGTCTTTTTGTTAAATAATTGCTAATTGGAGATCTTTGGGCCTCAAACTGTTTAAATGAAACCATCTGAGAAGTTTAGAGGGGAAATCACTTACAGACATCTGAAACGTGGCAAAGGACCCCATCCAGACAGCTTTTGCGAAGGGCTCACGAGCCAAATGGTTATATTTAATAAGATCATCATATGATTTAACATGATGTCAGATCTTAATCCGTAAAGTAGCAGTAGTCAAATTAATTAAGTGGAGTAAAAAAGTAAAGTACCTCCTATATTTCCCTCTGAAATGTAATGGAGTAGAAGTATAAAGTCGAGGAAAATGGAAATACTCAAAGTTGTAGGCTACTTAGTACATTACTTGAGTAAACGTACTTAGTTACTTTCCAATGCTGAATTTAAATGCAGGACGTTTACTAGTGAAGTAGGCTACTTTTACTTTTGATACTTTAAGTACATTTAGCTAATAACTGAATGCATATGACTTTTACTTGTAGTGGAGTAGCTTACTTTTCCATTGTTGTATTGGTAGTTTTACTTAAGTAGGCTAAAATATTTGAATATTTTCTCCATCACTGTGTCTAGGCCAGTGTTAACTAGTGGCTGAAGGTGTCAGACCTCTTCACCCTGTGACCCCAGCAGCGCCTCCAATCTGCGCCGAGGAATGAGAGGCATTCTTCAGCTGCTCACAGGACGAGGAGGTGGGAGGGGAAGTAACGACGTAGTAGCGACTTAGTCAGTCAGTGAAGTTTCCAGCGACTCAGCCATCACGGTCTGAAACTCTTTTTTTGAAATGAACCAACTCGGCGGCAGCGGAGGGGATTTAAGCGGCGATAGAAGACCGTGATCTCGGGTGGTTCTTTGGGTTGGCTCGGTCCGGCCCGGAGGATCTGAATATGGGTCAGACTGCTGTGTCTGCCGTATCACAGCCTGCGAGCGGTGAGTGAGTGAGTGTGTACATGTGTGTGTGTACGTGCCTCCCTCTTGTCTCACACACATTCGCTATTTTTATTAAGGATGTCTGCTCACTTCTGCTTTGTTTCTTTTAACATTTCTGTCGGGTAATGGATCGAAACTTCCCCACAGCTCAACACAAACAAAGCGCGAAACGGTTTCGTGCTAATAGGAAGTTAGCTAACTTAGATGTTGTATTAATTAATAATTGTACTCTTGCATCCTATTTGTTTCTAAATCCTATCGCTGGTTGTGTTACCCAACTGTTGTAAAACTGGTGAAATTGCCAGTGTTAAAGCAGGCTATTTGTTGCGTAACCAACGAGTTGCATGTTTCTGCTGGGTAATGAGAGTATGTATTTAGCAACCAGTTTGACATGAGTCCAGATGAACAGCTTAGTTTTCAACTTTGATTGCCCAGAGGAGTATCTCTGGGCAATGCAGTCTAGGTGGACTTTAATTCACATGCAGGACCCTATGAACCACGACAACATCATGTCAAGTTCAACAACAAGTGGGGCTGCTTATTTTTGTAAAGGCTTCACAGAAAATGTCATCACTTATAGTTTAGGTTTGACAGTTGCAGCCCAAGATGCTGTTATCAAATTGTCTTTTTTTTTGTCCACCAACACTTCAAAACCTTAAATATTTAGTTTACAATTATATACATTAGACAAAAGCAGCACTTGCCAGCGATTGATAGGGCTGTAACCACTTCATTTGGGGCATTTTTGCTTGAAAAATTATAGAAACGATGAATCTAGGGCTCTAGGTAACGATTATTTTTTATTATCGATTAGCCTACTATTCTACAGATTAAAGTTTAAAATTATTGATTAATTGTTTGGCCTGTAAAATAACAGAAAATAGAGAAAAATCCATTTTGAGGAGCAGCCCAAGGTGACGTTTTCAAATGTCTTATTTTGTCCGAACCAAAATGTCCAAAACGTAAAGACATTAAATAGTCACATGAGAGAGAGAAAAGCATCAAATCCTGACATGAACTATCGAATGTCAAATTATTTTTCTGTTGATTGATCTGACTAATGGATGAATCGACTAATTATTTCAGCTCTAGAATCATCAATTCAGGTCAAGTTGTCACCGTTTTATAAATCTCTAGTTGGACATTCCTGCCATGTACACATCATTCTTAATCTCAGTGTCTGTGACCCTCATGCAGGTTTAATTCTCACTGTCGAGGGCTGCAATTTACCACCTGACGCGATAGTAAACCAGCAATTGTTCAATATCCATCACAATTTGAACCACTGCAACCAATACATTATGGAGAGTGTTGAATAAATGAATAAAACAAAAAGAAAGTGTCATCTTCAATAGTGCTTGGATTAGATTCTCCAGGTCTCAGAAAGATGAACACTATATAGCCTATTACTGTAGTTACCCACTTGTCAAATTCGTGACTCCACCTGCAGAGGAAGGTTGTGTCATGTGATTTAATTGGACCTGTGGTGAGATTTTCCTTGTCTGCTGATGTTTCCAAGAAATTAACTTTAAATATCAAAACATTTTAAAGTTGTTGGACTGATGCTTTGTGTTAAGACAACATTTAACACTGATGTATTTGAGTTTTTTCCCCCCAAAAAAGTAGTCCAATCTGTAACTGAAGGTAGCCTACTAGCTACTAAATAAAACTAAAGCATTGACGTATCATAGGCTTTCTGAGCTTTATTTACCATGAGCCATAAAGTAAACATTTCACATTTTTTATAGGAACGCTTTAAGGCAGTGAGGCACAGGAAGGGACGAAGGGCTCCGGATGAAAACAAAACTGACCTCTTTTATGACACTGTCAGCATTTCAAGTAAAACCCATACTGTTAACACTTAAGCCAACATGCATAGGAACCTAAGGTTATAATAATGATCTATATGCTCTGCGTGGCTGCATTATGGATTGCATTATGATGCTGTGTTGTACTATAAGTGCTGAATCTACATTTTTAAGAGCAGGAAAGGGAAGTAATTCTGTCAGGGTCTTACTGAGAGATCATTAAGATAAAACTGATATACTCTGAGCCTTAATGAGTTATGACTGTGTGTTAAAACTGTAAAGCTGCAGTTTCCTGTCAGATTTCTTTTCGGTCTGTTACTCCTGACGTAATCTACGCTGCTGCAGTAGGTCCTGTGAGTATCATGAGTTAAACAGTACTCTGTTTCTCTGGCCTGCTTTGGAGAAAGATTTGGAAGAAATGACCCAAGTGTTAAAACATCAGCTAATGCCCAGTGTCGCCCCTCCCTCCGCTCTCATCCCACACCTTTTTTTGCCTTATTTTCTTCTTCTTTCCTTCTCTGTTTTTGCCCTCCTCTTTCCCACATTTTCTTTTACCTCAGTTTCCACCTCTCCTCTTCTTTCTCCACCTTTTCTCTCTTTTGTCTCTCTTTGCCTCTTTCTCCCCCTACATCCCTCTTCCTCTGTCCGTGACGTATGGTTCTTCCCTCGCGGGTGACTTGCAGTGAAGGAAGGAAGCCTCTCCCTTTCCCCTCCTACTTAACACATGTTCCTGCTGTAACGTCAAAAAAAAAAAAACATGCTGGCTTTGTCACAATACATCGACACTTTAACCCTAACATTACATCTATTTTTTTAACCATTATTTAACTGAGGCTAAACAGTTCACTAAATAAATTGCGTGTGATTACTTCATTGAAATTTCTGTCATGTCTCAAGTTGTGTTTTTGATTATCCCACTCATTTCCACAGCTGCTATATATCCAAATCCTGACTCACCCTTCTAGCATGACATCACGAGTCATCCGTTTAAAAATAAAACACCTCTGTGTGAAATGCAGCGTGGAATTGAGTCGAACCAGCAGTTGTTATATACTAACATCTCTGAGTTAACCTGAAGTGGATTGAAGTCACACTCTGTGATTAAAAAGCTGTAGTCAGTATTATTTTGCTTTTCTTGGATGGATTTGTCTTGTCTGAAATGCAGGATTACTGTTTGCAGTTCTTGTATGTGTTACAAGGCTAAGCTAACCTGGCTCGTAGAACAAAGGAACACAGCTAGGCTAACCTAACTCGTAACATTAATGGTATTGGTCTCCTCTCCCTGCATGATACATTTAACGTGAGAATGAGACCTGTGGTTGCCTAGATGAGAGTATACTTCTATACTATACTACCAAAGACAGTCCCTCCAGAAAAACGCAATTATGCGATCGCATAATTCAATGCATAATCAGCCAAAGTCTGCATATTTATGCGGGGGCAGCATTTTTTTCAAATTTGCTGTACTTTCGAAGCATAAATTGCCAATTTCCACGCAAAATATGCAGGGCTTGCATGATTTCATAATCCCAGCATTTTCGTTGAAAAAAAGCCACATATATCTTAGCAGAAAGTTGAAAAATGTTGCATTTACTTCACACAAGAGCAGCCATTTTGCAAGTTCCCGCAATTTTTGCAAGTTCCTGCAATTTCATCGCATAAAATTGCATAAATATCCCGCATATTCCATCGCATTTTTTAAGAAAACGTGCCACATAATCAAGGATTTTTGCCCGCAACAATCACAAAAGGACTGCTAAGAGGGGTTGTGCTGTATTAAACTGACTCACCTAGCCGCCATTCCATTTGCGCTCCGGAGCCGGGCCTGTTTGCTTCGGTGACTACGCTGTCTTGAGCGACCTCCGCTCCGGGTCTGCTTCCCAGCGTCCTTCGTCGACGTCGAGACTCCGCGAGCCCACTCTCCGTGTTGTAGTTCAGGTTTTAAAATGTGTATTTTCAAAAAAGTCGTGTTGTGGAAAACAAGAAGCATGAAAAGTCTTTCAGTCTTTGTTGTTCTCCGTGTGGAAGTGTGTGGTTTGCAGCTGTCCGCCTGCCACGTACTGCTCCTGTCTGAATCAACCGCCTTCATGAATCTCCACACACCTTTAGCTGGCTGGGTTAAATCAGACTCCACAAACACACCCCCCTCATGTGTCATGCCAGCACTGGCCATGTCCATCAGCTAACCACACCCACTTCTCTAAAGACACTAGACTGATATCATAACTTATGTAATGAATCAATTTTATAATTGACCCAGGTTTGCATTATACTTATTGTTGGATAATCAGCAAATGGATTAACTGAAGCCCTGAATTGCCCTAATTTCATCTTTTTTGTTTCCCGATCGATGAGGACGTGCATTTTGGAGTAGCCTATGTCTAATTTCATTTGACATATTGTAACATACATGTGTTTTTCTCAGGCTTTGAGGTTAAGCTATATTCTATTCTTTAGCTATCCGTTTACTGATAGTGGTTCATCCTGTCACTTTCTTTTGTTGCTGACAGTTGATTTCTGTATTTATTTGACTGTTGTGAAAGTGCAGCTGACGACAAGGGAAAGACCGTGTGACAGCATGGAGAGACCGCTGACAGGAGGAAATAGACCCCAACGGGGCTGTTATGGGCTAGCTACCCATAGCAGCAGGCTCCGTCACCCTGTTAGGGCAAAAGAGCCACCTTATCTGGCTACGAAAAGTTCTAAAAGAAGAATACCCCTGGAGTCTGCGAGAGCAGGGGCGCAAGAAGACTCACAGGTTAAATCAGTCGGATGAAACTCAGCGGCAGGAAGAAACCCACAGTCTGCAGAGAATCAGCACCCCAGGGAACGAGGAGAAAGCTTCAGGCAGAACCATCAGTCCAAGACAACAACCAGCCCACCGCAAAAAAGAAAACCTGCAAGGATGTAAGCCGTTAGTGAAATGGCTAAAGTCTAACAGCAAGGAGTGGGAAATTAACACAGATTTAAGCCTTATCCTAAGTAACATCAAAGGATCAGCCGAGAAGAAGCTGGAGAAGATGGGCGACCTTATCTACAGCTACGGAGAGGAGAAATGTGGAGTGAAGGAGCAAGTCAGAAAGAAAGACATGCTTCCCGCTCCCAAGTCCCGTCGGCTGCAAGAAATCCAACAACTTGTGAAAGAGAGGCGACGGCTAAGAAAGTTGTGGAGAAAGGCGACGACAGAAGAAAGGGAAGGAATTAACCTCCTTCAAGAGGACCTAAAGCACAGGCTCTCAAAACTCCGCCGAGCAGAAAGCCTACGGATGCGCCGGAAGAAGAAAGGAAAAAGCCAGAACTGATTTCTACAAAGACCCTTTTTAAATTTTTGAAAGGAATATTCACAAAGGAGAAGAGTGGATCCCTGAAAACATAAAAAGACCAGGTTGAAGAACATCTGAAAACCATCTATACTGATGACCAATCACAGGGCTCGTGGAAGAGTTCAAATGCACCAAAGCAAGGCTCATCATGACCCTAACTGAATCTGAGGATGCAGTCATTCGTACAGCGGCCCCCCAGGTGGTAGCAGGAAGGAAGTGGACTCCATCAGAAGCTGTTCAGAGTGCAAAGTCTGCGCTTCACTTTAGAGATGTGATTGGACAAGTACAGCATGGGAGGGCAGGGTTAGGACTCATCCCAAAAACTCTTCTGTGGTACAAAGCAACATCAGTGCAGAAGAGACGGCTAGTGGTAGAAGAAGTCAGGAGACAGGAGGAGGGAGAGCCACATGCCAAAGCCGTCTCAATGGCCAAGCAGGGGAGATGGACCAACTGGGAGGGCCTGGAGAAGAAAAAGCTCAGCTGGCGTGACATCTGGCAGATGGAGGAAGCGCGGCTGAGTTTTGTCATCAGAGCCACATACGACCTGCTGCCTTCCCCCCAAAATCTGAAAGTGTGGTATGGAGAAGATCCCGCCTGTCCCCTGTGTCAAGTACCTGCATCCCTAAGGCACATTCTATCAGGGTGCATTACAATTCTCACCCAAGGGCGCAATACTTGGCGGCATAACCAAGTACTCAGAGAGCTGGCATCAATATTGGAACAGAAGCGAACCACCACAAACAACCTTCCACAAACTTCAGCAGGACAGGTCAACCTCACAAATTTTGTACCAGCTGGCCAACATCAAGAGCATCACACAACACCTAAGGATGCAAGCATCCTGCAGTCAGCGTGGGATTGGAAACTGGAAGTGGACCTTGATAAGAAGCTTGTGTTTCCCCCAGAAATAGTAGCTACGACACTCCGGCCAGATATGGTCCTGTGGTCTCCAACAACAAAGCTGGCATATGTTGTGGAGTTAACAGTACCATGGGAAGATGGGGTTGAAGAGGCTTATGAGAGGAAAAAGAACTAATACTCAGACCTGGCGGCTGAAGCATCCCAGGGCGACTGGAAGACTAGCATCTTCCCAGTAGAGGTGGGATGCAGAGGATTTGTTGCCACATCTACCACCAGTTTGTTGAGAAAAATAGGGGTGAAGGGTCGCTCCCTCCAGCAGGCCATCAAGTCCATGTCAAGTGCTGCTGAGAAAAGCAGTAACTGGCTCTGGATCAAGCGTAAGGACCCCAACTGGGCAGCAAGGTAGAGACAGATGGTATGCGGTCAGGCTTAGGCCTGACTCAGGGAGAAGGACGCCCCTGCCATGCAGAGTCCTTCAGGGACATGGAGGGTATGGCATAGAGGAGGGTGTACCTAGGACGCTAGGTACACTGTTGAGCCCTCTGGAGACGTTGTGGGCTTCAATCAACGAAACGTCGATGAAGCAGGGTGCCCACCTGATGACCCCAATGACATACCTCACCCTCCTTTTCACCACTCCACACTGACGGCTAGTGTCAAGAGTTTCCTACTAAAGGGATTGAAACATCTAGTTCTATTAGCTTTACTATTTATATGCCAGGTTGTGGGGTGTGTAGGGGGCACTGGAGTCGCTGTGATTAAGGTTTAGGTGCAAAAGTTAATTGGTTAGAGTCAAGTCAAGATCATGGTTGGTTTGGGTTTAAATAAGGTCTTCCTTAAGGTTAGGGGACCTTTGTCGTCATGGTTACAATAATTAACACATCATGGTTAGGGAACCATCGTGGTCATACTTAAAAAAAAAAAAAAAAAAAGTGTTGACTGTCAGTTTGAAATGGGACTGCAGCCTCTTGTGTTAAAGTCTAATGTTTCATAATGTTTTGTTGACCCATCAATCTACCAGTCATACATGAGTCTCAAATCTTCCCTTTTTCTTAAAGTAGCACACCTATTTATTCCTGTTTGATAAATGTGTGTCTAAAAAATAGAAATAGCAAAGGACCTAAAAAATGTCATCTGTCTTATTTAAACCGTTATAATAGCCAATAAAAGGATTTGTTCAGAAAGACATGAAGCAGAAGTCCATTGACGATTACTTTCTGGAAACCACCTGTCATCTTCAAAAGACTTAGTTCACTATCTTTATCTCTCTCTTCCTATTTTATAATCTTTCTTATACTCCTCTACACTGTTCCTCTTTCATTTCTCTTTCTTTCTTTTTTCCTTCCCAGCTCTGCAAGTAATAGACGTCCATTGTCCCTATTTGGTTCCCACTAGAGGTTTTAATATTTGGGCTAATGGTGATAATAATCGCTGTTACTGATTTTCCCATCATTAAGCTGCACAAAGCAGCTGCTGAAATGCACCTATTGTTGCGATTTGATAACAACACAGGAACAGGAAATGAGTGTGTGTGTGTGTGTGTGTGGATGTAGATCTGTGTGCGGGAGAGAGAGAATTAAATTGGTGTCAGGGGAGAGCACTGGGCTCTGCACTGCACTTTTCCATGTCTTCGCTCTTGGTTTTTGTGCTTTATAATTGTATTGTTGTGTATGTAAATGTTCTTTTGCTACATCCCTCAACAGTCAGGGTCATAATGTGAGCTAAATCCTTTTGAGAGAAATCATACCTGCATGGCTTAATGATTTTACAGCATGCACTTTGACAAAAGGAATATGCTGCAGTAATTGCATTCTATTTATTTTCATTATTCGAGCCCCACACACAGGCTGATGAGACATCTGTTTCTTGATAACATAGCTCTCACGAAGACCACCAAATGCTTTAAACCTTGTGTTTACATGTGATATAATATAGGATGATCTTACTGAAACGATATATTGATCTGCCATCTCTAGTAAACAGCAGTCAGAGCAGAGGCAGTTTGTGTTTACTCATCACTTTCAGCTCATGTCCCTCAGTAAAGCGTATTAAGCACCAGATTGCCGAACAACATCTAGTATCGGCATCAACAGTCTGTCGGTGCTGGTGAGAACCAACGAATCAACAGGGTATTGATCGTTTTCAATTGAGCTGAAGGCTAGGCTATGGATTAGCTCCATCAGATGTGTTCAACTGCTTTCTTTTTATTTGCCTTTTGAAAACTGGCTTTGGTGCTGTTGGGCAACGGCTACCTAACTAATAATTCCCTATAAATGTGCTGAACATCTGGATCATCCGGCCAACTTTGCTGAGTGTGTTGTGAGCTGTTCTTCTGCTGACTATGTTGCTGCTTAAGCCTTTTGAATATAATTGAGAAAACATTGCACTCTTGCCTTTTCAGCCAACCTTTATTATGTTGCTGTAAGTGGTTATTGAGATGGACGTGAGCTGAGATCAGTTGTTTTGCTGATATTTGACAGTCACATCTTTACCCACCATCAGCAGCTACAGCAAAGAAATGATTCAGTCAAATATTGTGTCTGTGTGTTTGTAGAAGAGATGAGGGCAGGTCACCATTTCAAAGACACTACATTCACAAAGATAATTACACACACAAACACACACCACATCCTTGACAGTGTTGTAGTTATTGTTCTAAAAAAATAAACAATTTAATTTGTATGTAATTAAATGTAGGCTACAGTATTTGTTAAAACTGCCAAATTAAATAACTTTAACGTTAACACACACACATGTGAACACAAATACATCAGACATAAGAAGCCGGTCAGTGCATTATGGTAGGGGCAAGTATGTTTTGTTAGATTGATCAGTAGAAATAAAGATGACATCCAACAAATCCCATAGCTTTGTGCAAAAAGAGACATCCCATTTTTAAATCCTGCATTTGTAGGATGACTATTGCAGTATAAAGCCCTGCAGGTATCAGGAGTACAACTATTTAACCTCTGTAGCACGCTCCTCATCTCTGCTTGAGGCTTGTAGCTTGAGGCTACATTAGCCTCTACTAGCATAACACCATGGATTTTTTAACAAGGAAAAAGACGATAAAAGACTAATTATGATTCTGCTGCATTCCAACAATGTTATAGGAGTGTATTGCTAGTAATTAGTCTTTTATCGTCTTTTTCCTTGTTAAAAAATCAGTGGAGTAATCTTTTAATTCAGTCATTTGAGGGCACCTGTACACTGAAACACAGTTGCTAACCTGCTGTCAACACTCTCCCTAACTGATCAGACAAGCCAGTGACACAAACTTCAGTTCCTAGCAGCTACAATAACTTGACATTCCTTTAGAAAGGAAATTAATTTAGTAATTTCAGGGCACAAATTATGAAATTGAAGGATAAAGTACTTGTTTATGCAGAGATTATAAACCGTTAAAGCCTGCTGGGCTTCCTACAGTCAGGAGGCTTGGGCGATTCAGCAGTGGCTGTTATGTTGCTGGAAAAACAAAAACCTTCCTCTGCTTCGGTCTGAAGAATCACACACCACCTCTCTTTCCTCTTTAAGATTCCGACACACACACACACACACACACACACACACACACACACACACACACACACACACACACACACACACACACACACACACACACACACACACACATACATATATACATATATACATATACAGTATCTGCAGTCTTCCAGGGATATATATACACACACAAGAACACACAGCAAATACTGCTAAGAGTTAGAAATAATATTCCTGCAGTATTTAGCCATTGAAAGCTGATGTGAAAGTGATTAATGCAGCAATTTAGGGCAATATAGTCCATGACAATAGTTCCTTTTTTCTTTCGCTTACCTTAATCCTTTAAATCAAATCATATATTGAGTGCATACATTTATGAGCATTGAGCAGTTCAACCAAAAAGGGGTCCTTTCAAATAGTTTATTCATTTTAAGGGCCATACAGAGATAATTATTTCCAGTATTTAGCAAGACAAAAGCAATAACTATTAGACGAAAGTCTGGATTCTGTGTAGCCGTTTTTTTTTTCCTATCTTGTTAAATATCTTGAATCCTGTAGGCTAAATTAACTCGTGTAGTACATAAAAGAAGCATTGGGACCTGAATAGCAATGTGGGCAAGATATCCTGATATTAGTGTATCATGAGTTACCCTGTGATTTTTCCCATATTTCATGTAATAACAGGGATAATAATGAAACTAGTCAGGTATTTGCAGTATGAGCGAGTGAAAAGAAGGCTTTGTTTGCTTAATATTAATCTGGACCTAGTGTTCCCGAACACATTTAAGTCAAGAATACATTATGTTGTTTATTTATATGATGTGTATTATCTCCATGTATCACAAGACCTTCATCTGGTGCATATGCATGTTATGCATGTGTGTCTTGCAGTTGATGGGTTGGAGAAATCATCATCACTGGCCAGCTGTGACGTGGTGGTGGACAGCGCCGGCAATACCCAGAATGCCCCTGCATCACGCCAGCCGCGAGGAAAGCTGTCATCACTAGGAAAACTGTTCAAACCCTGGAAGTGGAGGAAAAAGAAGACGAGCGACAAGTTCCAGGATCTTTCCAAAGGTAGGGCGTGTGTGTGTGTGTGTGTGTGTGTGTGTGTGTGTGTGTGTGTGTGTGTGTGTGTGTGTGTGTGTGTGTGTGTGTGTGTGTGTGTGTGTGTGTGTGTGTGTGTGTGTGTGTGTGTGTGTGTGTGTGTGATTGCATTTGTGTGCATATTTTAATGAAGTATGAACAAATGATGGCTCCTCAGTCAACAACATCATGGCTTGCATTTTTGGATTTCTGCTGAACATTTAGTGTGATCAGTTTGTTTGTAGCTCTCACTGATTCATTCTTGAACTGTTGGCTGGGAAATAAAAATGGACAGAAGTACATACAAAAAGTTATTTTTCTTCATGGCTTCCAGGTGTAGCCTTTATTAAAATGTTTAAACTCTATTATTTAAAGTGCTCATATTGTGCTCATTTTCAGGTTCATAATTGTATTTAGAGGTTGTACCAGAATAGGTTTGTGGTTTCATTTTCAGAAAACACCATATATTTGTTGTACTGCACATTGCTGCAGCTCCTCTTTTCACCCTGTGTGTTGAGCTCTCTGTTTTAGCTACAGAGTGAGGCATCTCCCTTCTGTACCATCATTGTTGGGAGTCGCACATGCGCAATAAGTACTGCTAGCTTGTCAGGTGCAGAGTATGAGGGAGTGCCATGCTAGCAGCTAGGAGAGCATTATAACGTGTGTTACAAAGTGATGCACGTTCATCACGAAGTAATGGCTGGACTACAATAGAGCTGTTTGGAGCAGTTTGTGAACAGTGTTTTCTGTTGGAGATGGTACGTCCCTTTGGGGTGGACTTTGGGCTTTTTCACTTTGTAAACCTATAACATGTACAAAAAAGATATATAACACAATAAAGGAAAGGGGAAAAGCCAAAAAGCATAATATGAGCACTTTAAACCATGTATTTGGAGTGTATTTGGAGTTTATGGAGTGTACAAAACCAATCTAAGCTGGCTGTGTAGGGCTGCATCTAATGCCGCGTTCTATTTACCTCGGAACTCGTTTTTTACGAGGTCAAAGTCGGAAACACGCCCCCTGACCTCGTATTTACGAGCTCGGAACTCGTACAACCTCGAAGTAGCCCGAGTTCAAAATCCAACATGGCTGCCCCCTGTATCAACAGTTGTAAAAGCTGCAGTAACATAAAGTTATAAGCACTTCTGTCTTATTTGTGTCACTAAATCAGTCGTTCACACAGGCATGTCCAACTTCTATCTGTGGACATGTTGTTACGCTGTTTGCATGCACAAAAACAGCGTAAAGCGTTGTTAGCAACTGGTTGCTAACAACAGCTAACCGGGCTAGAGCTAATGAAAACAATGAAAATCCAACTTTTAAATAGAACGCATTCAACTTGGGTGTGACGTCATTCCCAGCTCTGGCTTCCGAGTTCCAAGGTAAATAGAACGCGGCCTTATTATTCTTTTCTGACAATCAAGCAAATTTCAAAAATAGTAAAAGATGCCCATTTTATTTCCCAGAGGGTGGTTGTTTCTTCAGATTTCTTGTTGTATCCAATCTGTCTAAAACAGAAATATATTCAGTTCAATGGCACATATGACGAAGAAAAGCACAAAATTCTCACATTTGAGAAGTTGAAATCAGAAAATGTTCATCTAAATAGTTGCAGATTATTTGTTTGATCGACTAATTGATTGATTCACTAATAATTAATTATTTTAGCTCTAATTGTGACATCAACTCTGAGCATGCTCATTCTGTCTCAGCTGTGTTCAAGACAGATTGATTCCGTATGATCCTATTTTCAAGAGGTTTTATAGAAAAACAGCAAAACTGGCTTAGTTTCCTGGCTTAGTTCCTCATCTATGACTCGATATGTGGTGCTGCTGTCACATGCAATGACGATTTAGCAATAAGAAGAGGATAGCAGCTGTTGAGCAATGCTTTTTGTAGAATTCTGTGTCAATTGATTACTGTAGCTAAAAGACTAGATAAAAGGCCTTGATTTTGTTAACCTTTCAGTTCTTGAGAGAAAAATCTCCACCAGACAAACGAGGGAGGAGCTCATCAAGAAAGGAGTTCTCATCCCTGACCAAGGTTTGTCTGATCATTCATTCTCATGTTTCTTTATTCATTTATTCATTTACACTTATCCAAGGTTCAAGGTTCAGCTTTATTGTCATTATACAATACAGGTTTGCACAGTGAAATGCAGTTGCAGCTCCCTCCACATTACACACACTGAAAATGTATAACAAATATTGAAATATTTAAATTAGAATAGAATGAAACAATAAAATAGGCTATAAAATAGAACAAAGGATTCAATGAACAAACTATGTAAAACATGAAGCAAACTGTGAGGGAGCTACTGGCTGCCGAATCGACACACACGCCACAGTTATTGTCAAATGCGAAATATCGGACATTGTTATTGTTATTTTGGGAATGAAAAACAGCTAAATCATGCTGCCATAAAGCATTCAAAATGAATTGACGTGACGTGATTTTGACCATGATGGAGCTGTAATTACACAGCCCTAAACATTTTAAATCAGTTTTTCTGCCTGTTTGTCACTGTCCTTTACACTTTAACTCCAGCTTTGTTAAATGTGATTACGTTTGCCTGTTGCCGGTAAATACAGATCTCAAAGGTTTGACCTCCTTTTATCTGCTTTCGAGCAACTGAACATCTCTTCAGATTTCAGTTATGCTCTTAACTGTTTTTTATCTCTTCTAGATGAAACGATCAGCAGTGAAAATCTGAATGGCCACGCCACGTCTAGTGTGACATCAGAGGAGGTCAAAGTTGACATTGAGTCTCCAGAAACAGCGCTGGAGGAACAGGCCACCGGGCCCGTCCACACTGAGGACAAAACAGGTAACTTCTGCATGAGTTACTGTGTCTAACTTTTGTCATTCTGTGACCTGTAATCTCTGGCTTCTTGGTAGGGTTGGGCATCGAGAACCGATTCCTACTTGGAATCATTTCTTTATTGGAATCGTTCGGAGGATTTGGTTTGAAATCTAATCATGGATTCCAAATTTAACATGCGCAAGTTTTGGTTTCCGTAGCGGCCAGACGCTTGTTGTGTTGCAGCCAAGGAGCACAGTAAGCGGCGCTCTGGTGTGGCTTTATTTTACGTTGAAAAAGCCCGGTAAAACTGCAAACCACCATTGAATCCAAATAAAATGTTCCTACTTCTTGGTGTCCTTAACTTTTGGATCTCTGTACTAGTTGAGGCTTTATAGTGCGTTCTATTTACCTTGGAACTCGGAAGCCAGAGCTGGGAATGACGTCACACCTGAGTTGAATGTGTTCCATTTAAAAGTCGGATTTTCATTGTTTTCATTAGCTCTAGCCCGGTTAGCTATTGTTAGCAATACCAGTTGATGATAACGCATTATGCCGTTTTTTGTGCATACAAACAGCGTAACATGTCCACAGATAGAAGTTGAACATGCCTGTGTGAACGATGATTTAGTGACACAAATAAGACAGATGTGCTTATATCTTTACAGTATGTCACTGCAGCTTTTACAACTGTTGATACAGGGGGCAGCCATGTTGGATTTTGAACTTGGGCTACTGCGAGGTTGTCCGAGTTCCAAGCTCGGAAATCTGAGATCAGGGTCACAAATGGAACTCACTATTAGACCTGGAATAATAGTTTCTCACTGGTATGTTATGAACGTCAATGAGAAATTACTTTATCCAGGGGTTTGTCTTGTTCCTGAATTTGACAAACTTTCATTTTCAAAATTAGAAGTGGCTAATTGTTACTGTGTGAATACAGGCACATTTATCCCAAGGACAACACTTTGGATTAAGCATAAATTATACAATGTGAAAGCCACCACAGAGATATGGATATTGCCACAATGTTTGTTGAATGAAGAAATTGGCGTAACTACAGAGAAGGAAAAAACAAGTGGCAAAATCAGAGGATGAGAAAAAAAAGAGTTACAAAGAGGCTCTTTCTCTCCAGTTTTACCAAGAATAATCATGAAAATATTTTACGCCTCAAGCATAAAACCGGGTTATATGCTCCAAGTTTATAGATATATATTTTTTTTTTCTGGAACATGGAGATATTCTGTATCCACATTGGTGTAACTGTGTCCATGGAATGCATTTGTATCCGCAGCAGTTTTCTGGCTGACATTAAATCCTCTGTGGGATCTCTGGCAGGGTCTAATGTGTTCAAATAGATATTCCCATTATATCAGCCTGTAGAAAGCATTCACAGTCTGAACAGAGCAGTAGCCATCTCCTAATGCCTCCCTCTCCCTCGGGAGATCGGCTACTGTTCTTCTGTCTGATGCTGCTTAAGTGTTGTGCTGTTCTTATCTCAACCATGTTAGCATTGAACTCAGAGCCATTTGTTTGTTAATTTGTCAATAATCAGAAAGGCACAGGCAACAAGCACTGCGAATACAGTAACTGAACACACATGCCTTCACAGTGGAGGATGGGGAAGATTAATGGGTGTTTTTTTTTCCTGTCATATCCCAAGCCTTATACATTATTCATTTGATACAATCCCAAATAAGATACCCAAGACTAACCGATCAAACATTGCCTCTCATTATCAACAGCTCTGTCCAACTCACCTCTTATCTTTAAGTATCTCTTTCGTTGCTCGTCTGCAAGTCCATTTGTGCATCTGTTTGCACAGAAGTGTGTCTTTTTATCTTGCTTTCAATCCCTATTTTAACCTCTAAATACCTTCCTGCTTCCACTTATCTGCTCAGAGAGGTGCGATACTAAATCCCTCACCCGGGCAAAACAGGTGCGACCTCGAGACGTTCAAGCTAAAAAACAGCAAAGTGCCACTCTTCCCGCCTCTTCCAAACCTTTGGGTGGCACTTCAGCCACAACCAAGCACAAAGACGCAGCTTCTGGGAATAAAAAGACTGCTAAAACCACAGGCAAGACAGTCCCATCCACTCAAGCTAAAGCTAACCCGCGGAGCACTAACAACACTAGTCGGGGGATTGGTAAGTTCAGCTAGTTGGGACTGAAGTCAGTTTGCCTGTCAGTGTTCTTGCCTGCGTGCCTCTCTGCATGGAAAATATGCTTGTAATTTTTAATCTTTGAAGGGAGTGAAGATTCACTATAAAGCTGTCTGCACGTGTACACCACAGCACCATGTACAATCTTGAATTTCCCCTTGGGGATCAATAAAGTATCTGTCTATCTATCCATCTATCCATCTATCCATCTATCTATCTATCTATCTATCTATCTATCTATCTATCTATCTATCTATCTATCTATCTATCTATCTATCTATCTATCTATCTATCTATCTATCTATCTATCTATCTATCTATCAGATACAAAATAGTATTCCCCTGACTCTCCCTCTTGATAGTGTCCTTTCCTGATTAGAAAAGCAGAAGTAAAATGTATTTGTAAACGCCCAGTACCCCTGTGTGTGTGTGTGTGTGTGTGTGTGTGTGTGTGTGTGTGTGTGTGTGTATGTGTGTGTGTGTGTGTGTGTGTGTGTGTGTGTGTGTGTGTGTGTGTGTGTGTGTGTGTGTGTGTGTGTGTGTGTGTGTGTGTGTGTGTGTGTGTGTGTGTGTGTGTGTGGGGGCGCACACGAGTGTGACTGAGATCAGTGTAGCATGGCCCTCATAAAATGAGCTCCGACAAGCTCATGTGGTTTTGATTGATAGCATGATCCTAGGGCATGATCATCACCCTTCATCCAGTGTTTGTGTGTGTACTTCTGTAACTTACAGCATGTTGGAACTAAGCAGCACAGAGACCACAGCCAGTATATTGCATGTGATGATCATGGAGTCTTTCCTGAAGGGCTCTGTGCATTTTTGTTTTCGTTATTGGGGAAGTGGGCCAAAAGTTATTTCATTAGTGTTTTTAATAGTATTTTAAGTACATTCCTTTCCTCAGGCTGCTTTCACCAGTACACAAATACCCTCCACAGACTTTTATAGGAATACTTCAGTCAGTATTACCTTAGGTATACTATATTTGTTGCAGTTTTAATGATGTCATTAGAAATGGTTATTCTAATACTGGAAAATAATGGCTGCCAGCAAGTTTTAATAGAGCGGTTTCGAACTGCTTTTTTCTGCTTAGTTTCTTACTAATTTTTGAATGCATATATACTGTAGATTAGAGCCAAATTGATTAGCATATCAATTGATTAGTCAATGTGAATATTTTTTAATTATTTTCAAGAATATTTCCAATTATCTGGCATTTCATAGCCTAAACAATCAAAAGTTTCATTTGAAAAATATTCTATGATAATGGATTAAGTAATTAAAACAATCATTAGTTGCAGCCCTATGGACATACATAAATTAAAGTTAGTTTTTTTTCCTGCTACAGCATACACATCTGCTCTGTAAATATGCGCTGTGTTCTCGTTTGTGTAAAAATCAGAAACTAAAAGAGAAACTTATATTTTTTAGTTTCATGATTAGATGTTGGTGTGGTCCTTACTCTTCAGTTATACTTTAAACAACATGCTGTCTGCCCATGACTTGTTTGCTGCAGTTTATCAACTTTTTCTCTTGTTCCCCCACCACAGCTAAGCCTGCAAGCTGCTGTCAATCACACACACAGACACGCTCCTTCAGACAGCTGAGACAAAAAGGAGCATTTCTAATATTTCCTCAAACACCTTTTTTTTCCTACCTTTTTAATAATAAAAAAGATTATTAACAGTGTATATATTTTGAAAGAAGAAAAATGCCTTAATGTGATCTGAGCTGGACTTTACTGCAGACAATTGAGAGTTTGTGGGAGGAAACTAGAGTACCTGGAGGAAAGAAAAAGTCTAATTTTTCCCTTCCCTCTTTCTCCTGCTCCTGCTTCTCCTCAGCCAAATCCTCCCATCCAAAGAAGACAGGATTAACAACAAAAAACACCCCCACCTCCATCCCTCATTCTCGTGCATCTAAGGACTCTGCAGCACAAACTGAGGGGACCGATGCAAGGAGCAACCGGAAATCAAACACTCCCATCTCTTCCCACGTACCCCAAAAGGCCCCTGCAGAGACTCCATGCCAGCCTGGGGAGTTAAAATCCTCGCCCCTTTCCTCAGACACCAAGCCAGCCTCATCTAAAGCCTCAGGCAATGAGACAGATGGAACTCAGGCGGCTTCTCAACCTGATCTAGAGTCTAAATCTGATCCCAGTAGCTCTACTGTGAGTGAGGACACCCACAAGGGCATGGCTCCTGAACCCGCTGTCCAGCCTCCCCATATCAACACTGCTACAGAGGACACTTCCTTCTCAGAGGGAGGGACGGACAGCAGCTCACATGGGGAGAAACGGGGGAGAACGGGAGGGGATGGAGGAGAAGAAGAAAAGAAGAAAGGAGAAACAGAGCCGGCTGTGGAGAACAGCCGGAGGTAAAAATGTAGTAAGGACATGAGTTGGTGAAACATTCCTTATGTTTATCTTCTCTGCATGTCATTTCTTACTTATATATATATATATATATATATATATATCATTTATTTATTTATTTATTAGGGGTGGGGGAAAAGATCTATACAGCATAGTATCGCAGTATTTTCCGTGGCATTGGTATTTTGTTTGCTTGACAATCCCATTTTGCAGCAATACAATTGAAGAGAGATGAACAAACAGAGAAATGTATCTTTTTAGATAAAACAGATGTTGACAAAGTTTCCTTTTGGGGACATAATTTGAAATTGGGAAAAATTTGAAGTTGGAAAAAAGGTAATGAATTGCAATATATCGCAGAATATTGCAATATGTTTAAAATCGCAATAATATCGTATCGTGACATAAGTATCGTGATGATATTGTATCGTAAGGCCTCTGGTGATTCCCACCCCTAATATATATGTATATACATATCTACACAGTATATTACATATCTACACAGTAGTCTTACTGTAGTCACACAAGTGCTGAAATGATGATTGACAATAAATCTCTCATTTTAAATCATTGTTTGCAATAACACAGATCTCAGGATTTCTCCTATTTCAACAAATATGTGTGCTCACGCTGTCTTGTTGTTTTTTCCTGCAGGTCTGCAGACGGCCACGCTGAAAGGCCACAGGGCCTCAGTGTGAACACGGAGCAGGCCGTGGTGACGGTGATCCCTGATAGGCCGAGAGATAGCCAAACTAGCGACTCTGACTCTGACGGACCAATCCTGTACCGCGACGAGGAGGAAGATGAGGAGGAAGATGAGTACACAACCAGTATGGCATTAGTTTTGTAACACATCACACAATAATGGCGATCCACAGAAAAACGCCAATGTCACCTGTAGAACTCGCAGTTTAGAGAAGCTCCTCATGACTGTTTGTACATGGCATTCATTTATTTTGTAAACGCTGGCTAAAAACTGGAAAGAACGAGCAGCTCTAGGTTTTTGTTTACATTTGACACAGTGATGCATGCTCTTGAGAGTACACTGAGTCACTAGTTCATTAGGTTCCTCTTGTACTTTCACACAATTTGTGCATTCCAACAATTCACAGTCATGTGCACCTGCAGTTTGTGGTATAAATCGGGCCGACCAGTGTTCTTAAGTATCATTTAGGGTTCAGTTAAGCATTGAAACGTTAAGAACAGACAATAGTGACTTTTAGGATGTCCTGATAGTAAATGCTAAGAATGCCGGCTCTAGAATCTCCTAAACAGCTGACATTTTTAGCTATAGGCTAATCTGGTTTGTCAGTGGACATAAACATGCTGCCATTACTGTGGTTGCATCCTAATTGTCCATGCAGGTTGTTTCAAGGCCCTAAGAAGCCTGTGACTAGTTCTCCCTGTTGCATCTCTGTTCCAGGCGCTCTGGCCATTAAGATCCGCCGACGAGACACCCTAAACATCAAGCTGGGGAATCGACCCAGCAAGAGAGAGCTGGAAGAGAAAAACATTCTGCCGCGAAGCTCCGAGACGGAGAGAAATGAGCTTCGCCAGAAAATAGGCTCCAAACTAGTCAGGTACACACTCAAATTCACACACGCTCAGCATGCTGTGAAAATGTAGCTGGGTGTGAATTTTCATATTAGATTTGGCGGAGCTGTGGGGTAATAACAGAGACTGTTAATTATTTGTTGGTGTAGTTGTGGGCGGTGTACTGGTACAAATGATGCACAGTAAAAATCTGTGCTGAAGTTTAGTTTGGCCTTTTCTACCAGATAAGGCGCAAAGGCTGGTGGCAAACAAGAAAAAGGGTGTAAAAGAAAGTTTTTCAATTGTTTTTCTAAAGTCAGTGTGATGTTTAAAAATTTTATCTGCTCTTTGTAGAAAAGTATGTGAAAACAGTTATCTCTTTTCAGGCGCCTGAGCCAAAGACCCACCACAGAGGAGCTGGAGCAGAGAAACATCCTCAGGCGTAAGTTTCTGATATATACATACTGCACTATTAAACTGAGGGGTGATGGCATACACGTTTTATGGTTATCGTGATGTTTAGAAACTTGAATAGTAATATCACGAAAAGTAAATATGGTTGCATGGAAATGTGTGTGCAGTTGCTGCTACTTTAATTTTCAAACTTGCCACATTTTCATTCACACCTAACACATTTTAAATGTTAACCCTCATGTTGTCCTCAGGTCAAATTTGACCCATTCTCAAAACTTCTATATCAGAAATATGTGTTTCTTTTTTAACCAAATTACTCCAAAAATTAAGTACAATTGCAAGTACTTGATTACTACTTTCATTGAATTTTGGGTATTCAATTTTATAGCATTTGAAAAGAATGCATAGCATTTGAAAGAATTGAAATGGTTTCAAAACCTGACTAAACTTTGACACACGTCTGTGATTCTCCATCAACATACGTTCCTCTAATATTAGTCAAAATCATTCATCATTTCAAAATTAGGTATAATCTGCTATAAATGAGATTTATTGACCATGAATTCCAAAAATACATGTAAAACTATTGGTGATAAGTTGGGGTTAGTGGAAAAATGGCATCGAAAACAACAAAAAAAGTGACAAACATTGAAAAAAGTGCGAAAAAAAAGAACAGAAAATGTGTCCAAAATATTTTTAAAAACACTCAAAAAAGAGTTAATTTTGACCCAGAAAGACAACCAGTGCATGGTCGACTAGAAGACAACACAAGGGTTAAGCATGCTGACAGTGTTGCACAACCTCATCTGATACATACAGTAGTGGGAATGTGTTTACATGCCAGTGAAAAATGTAGTAACACGGGAAGAGATAATGAGCACTGATGCAATATGCAGCCTTGGTCTTATCGCTCAAGCTTGACATTAGCAAACGATATCCCGAGAAAAAATTGCTTTTGTTGTAGTAGTTCCCTGCTGTACAACATGTTTCTAAAGATGCATATTTTACTGATTGCACATGTTTAGAAGCCCTGTTTGGGGGGGTTACAGTTGATAAAACTAGGAACATGGTTCATCATGGCTTTAATGAAAGTGACTCATAAAATGTTCTTGCCAATTCTGATTTCATTTTCTGTCAAGCTTTCCATTTTTATTCTCCACACAAAGAGAAGGTCTACGTAGGTCATTATTGCAAAATAATATGTCTGTTCCATATCTGAGAAATGAGAGGTTCCAGGTTATTGTGGTGTTCCAGCTGTGACAGCAACAGATTGCCCGATACAACCTTGTTTGTCTTAATAATCCGATAGCTGAGACAGATCATATGTCTGTTTAAATTATGAGTTACAGTCTATTAGAAGCTGTACTTTATGTCTCCTACACTGAACTGATGTGCTCAGTCACACGGATGCCTGTATTACTTTACAGACTGCCTCAAAATTGGGTTTAAAGACATTTACAGTTTTTTTTTTTTCTTTTCTTCACAGTACACCACATTAATAAATGTTAGTTCAGGTCATTTAGTTGGGCTTTATTGTGCACACTACACACACTACAGACTAGCCCCGATAAATGTTAAGTAGACTCTGTGATATAGTCAATGACATTTGTGTGTAATGTTACCCAGCAGGGCCTAAATCATTCTGCTGGAGGGTTTTGCTGGCTCGCTTTTTGCGCCAACTTTGCAAAAAGAATTTAGCCTTATGTATTATAATTTCAAAGTTGTTTTGCTCCTGGCCTAACTGAACCAGTTCAAACAGCTTTTTCTCCTACTAAACCCTGAGTAAATATGCTTTATGCTAAGTGGAAAGTAAATAGAAAATAGCAGCCCTAGTTTGTATTCAGTGGATACTACAACACAGGACATTGAAATTTAGAAATATTTTAATACATAGTTGGACACAGCAAGTTGTTACATAACCAGACAGTATAACATGACTAAAAAAAGAACTTGCAGATATCTGAACATTGTTTCTGATCATGTTCATCCCTTTGTGACAGTTTATCCATGAATGTACACTTTCAGTTCTTTGAGGCTGTTACTAAACACATTAAATATACAACAGCTGTTAAACTGCTAGGATGAACCTTCACAACTGACTGGTGTAGTGATACTGATCTATTGACATAAAGAGTGTTTCTAGAGAAAGCTAGGATGCATTTACTTTCGCACCATGAATTTACAACCAGTTGGTTTGCAACTTCATTGCATGGCATCCATCTGGAGTGGTTGATACTTTTAAGTGTAATGGTTCACTGTGTAACACAGCCTCAGTCTGGCCATAACACAGGTAAAATAAAGCCAGCCTCTGATGTGTACAGCATGAAGACCAGGATGACGGAGATTTATTGAGTGACATTTAATTTAGGAAGAGAAACAGAAAGAAAAAAGTAATGCTACACAGTTGTTCTGATTATGGGAAGGAGGAATTAGATGGCTGGTTTCTGTGCTGCGAATCTCAGGTGGCTTCTATTTCTATATATATATAATACATCCATGAAGACACCACAAGAGAGAATGCATTACAGATGTAACTCTTAGGATTCATTCTGTCTCCAGAATAAAGCAAAGGACACAACTTCCCCTTTAGCTGTTGCTTCACAGCCATGGACACACTTTAATATGGGGGATCACATCTTGCTGTTATAATTAGGAGCAGAAGCTCGTTGCAGACACAGTAGGCGTGAAATGACTCTCTTGGTTCTCTGCATGCAGAAAAGAATGAAACAGAGGAGCAAGAAGCTAAGCAAGAGATTAAAAGGAGACTCTCCAGAAAGGTACTGTAAACCACACACACACACACACACACACACACACACACACAAAAAACAGAAAGATCAGAAATGACACTGAGTCTATATTTAGCTGCTAATATGTTTTGCTCCACCTTATAAGTCACATGAGGCAGAAAAGATGCTTCGTGCAGAGAGATCAGCCCATCTAGTGGACACCGATAGAACTGCAACTTGTCTTTCGGTGGAGAAGTTGGCTGCTTTCTGTCTCTCTAGCTCTTGTGGTTATAGATAACATTTGCTTCCCAGAAACCTTTTACATAATCAATATAGGGTACAATAATAAAATGAAACCTAAGCATATAGGCATGTACAGTATGTAAGACTTTAATATAACTAACTAAAAAGAAACACATGAAGACCATGCTTGAATTTTGATGTTTATTGTCGTGTGTGTGTGTGTGTGTGTGTGTGTGTGTGTGTGTGTGTGTGTGTGTGTGTGTGTGTGTGTGTGTGTGTGTGTGTGTGTGTGTGTGTGTGTGTGTGTGTGTGTAGCTGAGTGTGAGGCCTACAGTGGCAGAGCTTGTCGCTCGCAGGATCCTGCGTTTTAACGAGTATGTGGAGGTAACGGACGCCAAGGATTATGACCGGCGGGCAGACAAACCCTGGACACGGCTTACTCCCGCTGACAAGGTGCTACACTTAATATGCTGCATTGTAAAATCTTGATGATTTTGTTATATTGTTTGTTAGGTTGACTACTTTTTTTTTTCTTTTCATTATGTTGTCAACTTACCAACCTGTTACTAGTCAGTTACGCATACTCATATAAATTTGTAACATTCAGCTTTATATCAGCAAGTGAACTACACGTGGTTAAAGGATGTCAAAGCAGACTGCATTGACAAAAGTAAGAGGACACCTGAACATTATACCGATATGTGATTGTAAAATATTTAACTCTAAAAACGTAGGAATTAATTTTATGCTATAACAGCCTTTGTGAAAGCTTTCCACAAAATGTTGGCTGCAGGGATCTACTCCCATGAAGCCACAAGAGCACTAGCGAGGTCGGGTGCTGTTGTTGGCAAATTAGGCCGGGCTCACAGTCAGTGTTCCGGTTCATCCAAAAGGTACGGTGGCCGAGAAGGTCCAACACAAAACAAAAGCTACAACACAAACGCAAAAGCCACAACACAAATACATAAGCGACAACGGAGGAGAGTGTGTTGTTGACAAACGGAGCTGGCGGATGAGCAGGAGGAAAGTTCTTGCATGTTTGAGAAGTAAGTGAAACATGGTTCCTTGCTAATTATGATTACTGTCGCTATGCGATTGTCACAAATAGGAAATGTTCAATATCTATTTAGTTTTTTCATATGTATGTACTCTGCCATTTAGACTACGAAGGAAAGTGTGTGTGTGTGTGTGTGTGTGTGTGTGTGTGTGTGTGTGTGTGTGTGTGTGTGTGTGTGTGTGTGTGTGTGTGTGTGCGTGTGTGTGTGTGTGCGTGAGACCCTAGTTGTAGGGTAAGACTGAGGACATGCAACAAAACCATAGACTGTACAAATGGTAATATACAGTCTATTAACAAACCCTTTTACATGGCTTTAAATACAGTGTAAACACAAGACTCTACAGTCTGAATTCTATTTATTTACTTATTTTATTTTCCAGTAGTAAGCACGAAGAAAGGTCATGGTTAAAATTCTGGGTTTATTTCATTCAGACCAACCTGTGTATGTATGACATATTATGCCCCTGACACTGTAATAGGCAGCATATTGAAGGTAAAACAATTAGCATTCACTTTAAACATCTGTTTACCGTAACCATAACCCCCCCACACACACACACACACACACACACACACACACACTTTCCAAACCAACCGTACCGAGGGAATTTGCCGCTGGGAGCTGATCAATAAACCGATAGATACGGTTAACAAGTTACAAGCGTGTGACAGTGGGATATAATATTTGTACAGCTTCACTAAACGTGACAAACTATAAACTTTAAAAGTAGCACTCGCGCGGTAATAGACGCTGGCCGCCATTTAGCTAACGTTATAGCTTTAGCTTTGTAGCCTAAATGGCAGAGTACATACATATGAAAATAAAAAAAGATATTGAACAACATTGCTTAGTTGTGACAATCACATAGCGACGGTAATCACAATTTGCAAGGAGCCATGTTTCACTTACTTCTCAAACATACAAGAACTTTCCTCCTGCTCATCCACCCGGCTCAGTTTGTCAACAACACACTCACCTCCATTGTCGCTTTTGCGTTTGTGTCGTGGCTTTTGTATTTGTGTTGTGGCTTTTGTATTTGTGTTGAACCATCTCGGCCACCATAAAAAGGTGGTGCTTGGAGTTGATGTCAGGGCTCTGTGCAGTTCTTCCCCTTCACACTCAGAAATCCTTATTTTTGTGGACCTCTCTTGTTGCACAGGGACACATAAAAAACCCCAAACCAAGCGCATGCTTCTACCAGATCTACGGACTAGTTCCATGTCAAGCCTGCCCTCTGCTGTTGATGTGTAGAACTACACAGCATCACATACTATAGACCTCCTGAATGCTGAACCCTCACAGACTTTAATTTCCATCAGCTTGCACTCAGAACGTTTGACTGAGTGCAACAAATGCTGAATGAGGACAGCGACAGGACTTCACGTTACCTGAGGGATCTCTGTTGCCAGTCAAATGCAAGGCTCAGTTTTCAAGAGTTTGTTACTAACTTTCTGAATACAATAATCATCATAAAAATAAACATCATTTATGTTGTTTTAATGACAACAGGAAAAAAATTAAATCAACATAATCATGCCCTAAGAGAACAAAGAACAACGCCCGTTTGCTGCTGTGGACTGTCAACGTTAACCTTACACTTTGAATTGTGAGTAGTTCCCTGAAGCGAAGTCTGTAGCTGTGCAGATTTATGGAAAGTATGCCAAAAAAAAAGCTCAAAAAGTCCATATGAGAGACCACAGACTGGATGTCATCGGAGTAGAAAACACAGCTGCGTAATAGCTATGTTTTGATGTTGTGTGTGTGTGTATTGGGAGAACAGGTGGCCTTGTCCTGCTAGGTGCATTTTTATCATTGTGTGTGTGTGTGTCTTGTGTGTGTTGTGTGTGTGTGTGTGTGTGTGTGTGTGTGTGTGTGTGTGTGTGTGTGTGTGTGTGTGTGTGTGTGTGTGTGTGTGTGTGTGTGTGTGTGTGTGTGTGTTGTGTGTGTGTTCTGCCCCTCAGGCTGCTATCCGTAAGGAGCTGAATGAGTTTAAGAGCCGAGAGATGGAGGTTCATGAAGACAGCAAACAGTTCACCAGGTACTCGATGACCTTCACCCCTTACCCAAGCTGACGATAACTCACGCTTGTAATTTATCACCACACACGTCCTGCTGTTTATTAGCTCACATTGATCAATATTTATATTACTGTAATCCCCCAAAGCCATTTCAACTAACATTGAAACAAGTCATGATATACTGTACACACCTGGGTCGGCTCCAGTTCATTAGCTTGAGGCATTGATTGCCAATAAAGTCAAGGTTCTCGCTCTCATATGTTATTAGATCTGTGGGTCATGGTTTTATATTGCATCACTGTACAGAACACACAGAGATTAAATCCAACAACTAATATACCTATTAATTAAATATATTTCACTAGTATCAGTTAAATGTGGATTTACCTTTAGTAGAAATGTTTCAATATTTGTTACTTCCACTGTTTGCATTAGTAGTTGTCAAGCTGCATTAGGGGCACACACGTATATATATCATCAGCACACTGACCACATGATTGCAGCGGCCGGGCAACTCCCGTTGGAGCATATGACTTCGAGCATATGACTTTCGTCGCACATAGCCTCCAGATTTTGGCATTATATATATTGTATATATTTTGCACCTTATTATTATTGTCCTTTTTAGACTTTTTACTTAGTTGCCCTCTTCCACCTTGTATTAAAACTGCTGCACATTAATTTCCCTTTGGATGAATAAAGTTGTATCTTATCTTTTGTATTCCATAAAAACTAATGAAACCAGTAGCACCTTTATCTATTGCTGCAGCGTTTAGATCCATCATATAAACATCATTACACCAATCGATTTTCATTCCCTAAAGCAATTAGCTGCAGCTCAAAGTGACTATAAATTCATTTTCGAAGGGCGGGTGTTTGAGGAGTGTTTTTGTCCCTGGTGAAGATCCATATCGGATCAAAACACAACAGTAGATAATTGAATGTATTACTGGATTATGAAACAGTGTGCATATTCTAATTTTGCCATGAATATTTCTTGCTTGAAAAAAAAAATTGGAAACGAATAAGAACCAACACATCATGTGTTAAAACTAATTTGATTGCAACCCACGTAACCCTAAACTATACTATGCACGTACAGTATATCTTTGTTCTGCAGTGAGCAACAGCAACAAGAAGAGCTAAACAATGTCGTTTATACTGATTAATTCTATAACATTGTGTGTGTATTGTATTTTCCTAATCTAAGCCTGTGTGTTTGTATTTTTAGATTCCATCGGCCCTAAGCGTTCTCCCTGTCAGCTGGACGTCAGCACCACAAGCTCTCCGGTCCACAGCTCCCAGCAGTCTCCCGGTCCTCCAGATCCTCAGTACACAGATTAGTTCACTTTGCTTTGGGATCCTCTTGCGCCTGATAATGTGTATTTCTGTCTGAAGTGACAGCTACAGGTGTGTCTTAAGGCCTTGGCCATCCGTGAAACATTTGCACATGTCTATAGTCAAAACAGTGGTGTGTATAGCACTCTGATTAGATTATTTATTTTAGATGGCCAGAACCTGCTGGTTTTTTTATGTTTTTTTTTTTTTACTTCAGGCCTTGTCATGAGGTTCCAGGGAGGAAACATGTGCAAAATCACCCTCTTAGTAGTGAATGTGGCTCAATTGTATTAAAGTGTTAGCATACTTGCCAAGGTATGCCTTGTCATAAACTGCCAAATGGCCATATGTGGGCATCCTCCTAGAACAGGAAATGGGAGTGATTGGATGGTTGCGTGCTGATGTCAGTGCCTATGTCATAGATCAGAGGGGAGGAGTGGCAGATACTGCAGTTCATTTTTAGACATATTTAAAGTATATTGCCACTAGAGGGCATTATATCATAAGAGTTATAGACTGTGAGGATGAAGATGTGTATGTAGATGAAGAATAATCTGCAAGTGTTATATTTATAACTGCTGAAGCTGAGGGATCGGTGGACACCTGAGGCTTTAATAGTGAAGTGCAATGAAAATCCCTCTGCCATCACAGCCATTTGTAATCCGCACACAAAGATCATGTACTATTACATATCTTGTGTTGAGTTATTACGTGCAAACCTCTGTTCACAGAGTGCTGGATTATGCTGTTACTTCAGTTTTCATTTTAGGCTTTTGGCTGGAGCTCTTTCTCAGAGAGACTTGGTGCCAAAGATAAAGCAGGGATTTGATTGTTTGCTGGTCTTCTTATTTGGAAGTTTTGATTTTGTTTGGCAAACTTCCTATGGTGGATTTATGAATAGAGAACAGGCACTGAGAGTGTCACCACTGAAGCAATCTAAAGGCCTCTCAAGGAAGTACTTCATTTTCTATTTTCTTGAACATGCTTTTGCAATTTAATGTGTCAGCCTGTGACCCTCGAGAGACTTGCTCACAAGTGGTCCTTTTACACCTTGCCCTAACATGCACTTTGTATCCATACCATATCAGCACAGTTTGATACACTTTTGTTCCTGAGAAATTAAAGGAATTGATAAATGTTTTGTGAAATACACTAGAGCTGAAACAATTAGACAATTTACAAAAACTTAATTTGCAACTGTTTTCATAATCGATTTATAATTTCATATATTTTTAGCAAAAATGTCCAAAACATTGCTGAACAGGTGGGGATGTAATGCAGTTTTTATCATATACGACATTAAACTGAATACTTTTACGATTCGGACCGGATCATATTAACAGGAAATTTTAATATGTTAACTCTGGGAATTTATAATGGAAATTTTCCATTATTTTCTGAAATTTTTTAAATGAAACGATTAATCAATTAATAGAGAAAATAATCAGTAGATTAATCTACAGTCAAAATAATCGTTAGTTGCAGCACTAAAATGCACTTATTCACTTTCTTGTTGAGTTTTAGCTGAGAAGATCGATTCCACCAGCAGGTTATTAGCTTAGCTTAGCATAAACACTGGGATCAGGGGGTGATCACTAGCCTGCCTCTTCACATTTCGGCTTTTGTACATATTAAAAAGACAATATGTTTATTAAGAGGTGCTGGTAGATGTTGTTATCCTTTAAACAGAGCCACCTTGCTGTTTCCCCCTGTTTCTGTTCTTTATGCTAAGCTAAGTTTATCACCTGCTGGTTGTAGCACCATAAATAGCGCAGACATTAGAGTGGTATCAATCTTCTCATCTAACTCTCAGCAAAAATGTGAATGAGAGTATTTCACAAAATTCCTTTAATATCACATGTGAGGCAAAACTAAAATGATGATACGCGTTATAGATACATGTATACTTAAGCAGGGACAAGGGAGGTTATGAAGCAGCACAATGCATTTCTTGGTCTATTTTATACTCCAATGCTCTAGTATTTTGTGCACTCCTGGAAAGATGTTTAGACTTTCATAAGTCTGAATTGATTTATCTTGGGAGGAGAATAAATACAAATATGTAATGCAGTTGGCTGCACAACAACTTATCTACACTCAAGAAGATTTGCCTTTGTTTGAATGTCCAGATAGACAGAAATGTTAGTGTGTGTGTAGATTAATGGTTTGTTAGCAACATGGCTGAGATGGTTTGGCCATTCATCTTTGGTGCATTTATAGATTTTATGCTTCAATGTGCTCCAAATACTCAAGATGTATGTTAATGCAATGCTTTGTAAACGCAAAATGTAAAGGGGATCAATTCATAATTATTTGTTTCTTCGTGAATGCCAGAATGTTTCGCTGAGCTATCAGAAAAATAAAGCTCAGAAAAGTCAGAGGTGAAATGCAGAAGGATGGAGAGAACCTGCACCGATAACTTCCTCTCCAAAATATTTTAGGACTAATATAGAAAACAGGGACAGAAGAAAAAAACAAAACATGGAGTGGGTGTTCACATAAGATTTAAACAAAAATGTTTTTTTCCTCCCAGCACATTTGGACTATAAAGTGATAAACTGATTGAGCTTGCTGACGTCCAAAGGCGTGTGTTCTCACAATAGACCTCCAACCTCGAACACTCGTCATTCTTGCTTCTGAATGTGCAGAGGTTGTAACATTGGTTGTAACATGAAATTATGTACAGCGATGGGAAATAACCAACAGTATTCATTCATGACAATGTCTTTGTTATATGTATTGATCATTTTGTACATAATGTATATCGAGCATGTGCATATTGAAATCAATTTTACTACCAATATGATACAATAGAACTTTGATGTCAATGTTTTAAGCTCTGATTTTAGTGGTCTTGTTTTTTTTTATGATCCCCAGACATTAATAATGAAATGAACAGTCCAGCACATGTATCAGTGCTGTTTCTAGGCAGCATATTGAGCACAGTATGTTGAATAACGGTCACGTCTTTTCCAAACCTACCTGTTTCCTGAACACCACCATGGACAAGCCACTCTCTCACTGCTTAGTCCGTCTTCTGTTCCACCTTCACTTTAACTGAAGGTAGCAGGTGAAATGCAGTAGATATTTCATGGATGGAGACTCAGTTTAAAAGCAATTTATAGCCTAATCCTTTCTGGACTTTTGATTGATTTCTTCAAATGACCGTAGGTCACCTTGCACAAACTAGAAAAAACCAAACCGGATGTGACTTGAAATTTAAACTACGTTGATTTAGGCACAGTATGTAATCCAGTTGCATTTTATAAGTAAGTAAACATGAGTCTGATCAGTTGCACATAGTGTGAAATTAGCTTCTATGAAGCTGAACATACTGCGGCAAATACTGTAATAAAAATGTTAGCACAAATTAAAAGTCTTGGTGGAACAGCTTCAATTCTGTCATGGCTGAGTAAACATGAATATGCTGCTTGAATCTCTGTAGAAAAGAAAAGTTCATCTCCGAAGCATAAGTGATACCATTTATTTTAACCCAGCCTATTTAGCATTTGTAAGCTGTTTATAGTTAATGAGTAAATGGTTATGTAGGTGTAAGCAGATTTAAAGACATTTAAAGTGGCTATAACCAATATTTTTATGACAATATATCAAGTGACAATGTGAAAAGGGTCGCTCATGGTGATAAACCAGAGATTTATCACCCATAGCTGCAGCTCCCCTCGGCTTTACCAAGATTTACAGCGAGTTTCAGCCAAGCGTCAACCTCCAGTGATGAACGACACGGAAGTGCCAAAACTGCAGTTCCCCAAATGACCACTTGAGGCTGGCTCCAAAAAGGAACCAATCCCCAAAAAACCTCCATATTAAAATATACAACTTTACGGCAGAATTAAGCATTTTTACAGCCTCTTTAGCTAAATTCCCCCTTCATGACAACTGTATATGGGGTGGATTTTCAAGTCATATTAAGGCTCAAAGTTATGCATAATTAAGGGTGTGCCACTTTGAGTGACAAGTAGCTGCCATCATAGGAGGCGAGTATAAACTGTAGGCTTCATTCGGCCCCCCTCAGCTCCATCCATGCTCCACCTCTTTGCCCATTTTTGGATTAGCCGACGTCAGGCGCTGCCAAGATGGCGACAGCCGGAGCCACCAGGAGCTGCCAATTTTGAGCTTAATTTGGGCTCTTCAGAAACCTGTGGGTGACGTCAGATACTATTCCATATTTTATACAGTCTTTGGTTTCAGCTCATTGTTTAGATGTCCGGTTCACAACTTTACTGTTTTGGTTCACTTTCACCACTCTCATAGTGTCATTGTCGGCCGCAGCGTGCAGCTGTTTTCAGCTGTTAAAAACCTACTGAGCACTACCTGCTCAGCACGAAACATCACACAATTAGTAACTAGCTGGTAAACAAAGTGGAGAAATTAGCAGCTAAAGAGACAGAGAGATTAAACAGAGTGAATTTTAGATTTACATTTGCCAGTTGGGCTGAAACATGACCCCAAATGAATAATATTGTTGCTCCGTATCTGATGAATGTGTAAATAAGCAACTGTTTGCCATATCAATTTAAAAGTTGATAATATGTCAATACTATGTTTCCGCTGCCAACAAGTTATTGCAAGTTGAAGTGTTTAATAATGTAATTGTTAACAACTTAAACTCCTTATCCTTAAGCATCCACAACAGCTGAATAAACATGAATACTTTGTAACAGAATATTATAACATTAACATTCATAATCATATATAATGATGTCTACACAAGTTTTGGACACATACTTATAAATGGTTTTAAACCTGTCTGTGAATAATTTCTACATGTGTATGAATAGTTGTTAAATGCTTTGTTACACTAAGGATTAGTTGTAATAACAGTTGTTATACTATGCTATCATTCATTCATTAGCTGTTTATACACCTATTATGGATGCTTAATCAGAAAATGTATAATTAGTGACAAATTACATTAAACACTTAAAAATGTCTTTCTATTTGCGTACAACTAAATTATTGTGTTACAGGAGTATAAGAAGCTTTAGAAAGCTTACTTGTTTGTGAATCTACAGGGAAGAGCTCTATTTTAAAACCGGTGACTTTTTCTTTTTTGCAACACTGATGCATAAATCCATATTTTAGTCCAGAATTAGCATCTAGACAAAGCAGTTGAGAGCGTGGAAGAGCCTTGACAGTTGGTGTTCTAACTAGTCAGTATTAATCACAAGGAGCGAGTCCTGTAAAAAATGGCGGCAGTCTGTTTCATCTCATCTTGTATGGAACTAAATAAACCTTCTGAGACCCAAATGTTGTAAAACACCCCACATTTCTCTGCACCGTTGATAACTTGGAATATATGAAAGGAAAGTATCAAAAATGTCCTGCCGTTAGATTTCAGTTGAGGGGGTTCATTCACAGACACATGCTTTTCCCATCCGCTGCTGTTCATTTGCAGTACTGGAGGCTTCCACCAGTTCATGAAAATGTTTACATTTGAGGATGTCTGCTGTTGTAATGGTGCTTGGGGCTTCCGCAAACACCCCCCCACCCCCCCAATCAAATCAAATCACAGAGCCATAATCAGCTGTTGTTGACTGAAAGCCTTTAATCTTAACATATTATTTTTTTCTTGATCATGTGAAATCCAGACTAAGGTATGTGATATGCTGGGGATTTTGTGTCGGTCAGTCTCAATATAAACCCTACAATTTTAAATGCATTGACAGTCTTTGAAATGCATTGTTTTTTAATTGATCTTTGAAGTCACAGGATGATGTCATACATCCCAAAAACAGCTACTGTTACGTCCAAACAGTGTATATTGTTTTTGTATATAAAGAACCATGAAATATCTATTTTTGACAGTTTTTTTTTTCTTGTTTCTATAAGATCAGCATAGAAGTATATCTGAAGTAGATAAGTAGACTTGAGCATACTACACAGTCTAAAAAAAATGTGTGAGTAACATGGATGCAAACAGAAGAGCCAGATAACATGCCCAACAAGCATGTTAGAAAAAGCGGTTTCCTTGATCCCACTTCTCTTTTTTCTATCATTGTTAATTGCTGGCTGCACTCCTCAGAGCTGGTTTTAGGAAGAATATCTCAGAGTCCTTGAGACATGAAATGGAAAGACTGTCTCAGTAGGGTTTTATTTTTAAATACATTACATAATTTCTTGAAGATTTATTTTATAATAAAAAAAGTGCCAATTTGGAATTTTTCCACTGATGCCATAAGGATGGCTAAGAGAGATATGTACAGCCTAGACACTTAAAGGTGTAGCAATTAGTGACAATTAAGCCTTTCTAGGATATTAGATTTTTTCTTTTTAAATTGAAAAAAAAAATCTTTACCAGCTTTTCTCATCCCCTTCATGTGCCCTGAATTTGAATAATTGTCGAGGATGACAGCGTAATTGCTCTTGAGAAATCTGCATTGAACCGTGCTGGACCTTTTGATTCTCGCTGAGTTTCTGCTTGGGTTACAAAAGGACAAACGATGTTGCTAAAAGTGAGATGACACAGTGTATTTTTATTAGCCATGCATTTTTATTAGCATCTTCAGCCTCCAATTTGCGAACACAATGTGACAAACAGCATTGAGAGTTGAATGGCTTTACTCTGCCGTGCCATTAACACTAAATTTTGACAAATAGATTTCCAATGAATATTCCAGTTAAATGCGAGCTCTGTGAATGCTGTTTGTTTGCACTGTTTTGATCTCATGCTTGCTTGCACGTAGGCAAGGCAAGGTAAGGCAGCTTTATTTGTATAGCACATTTCAGCAACAGGGCAATTCAAAGTGCTTTACATAAAATATTAAAGAGCAGCTAAAAACGATAAAAAAATTAAAAACAGATAAAATATGAGAATAAAATTTACAGTGCAGTATAAGAAATTAACAATTATTTAAAGAAAGGAAACCTCAAAAAGAATAGAATTTTGATGCATCTTGATGCGTGTTGCATACATTTTACATTTGAGCGAGTGTGTATTTTGGTTGATATGAATACCAGCCCTATCCATCAGCCTCACCCTGAGTACGAGCCTGCCAGCTTTTAAAGAGGATGTGGTCGTAGTGGAGTTTGTTCTGAAGAAGCGTACAAGAAATTGAAAGCGATAGAAGGAGGGATGAGGAGATTCGGAAAAAGATTGCGGAGACAGAGATGGTAGGAAATGAGAGACAGTCAAATGTTGAGAATCACCAGTGGGGCTTCAACTTTAAAGACCTCTGATAACCTGCAGGCTTTGGAATTGATTTTACATAACAAATGTGCTACAGCTTGACCCCAGTGACAGGAAACGTGTGATTCAAGTTGATTTTTGATTTGCTTGTGATGTACGCCCACCTTTCGACTATTCTGGCGGATAATCTGTTTTCTAGAGCAAAGGAAGACAGCAACATAACTAGGCAGCTGGCACTTATATCTGAAAGATGCTCTGCTGGACCACAATGTTCATAAACCTCTTGCTCTCTCTCTCTATCTCTCTCACACACACACACACACACACACACACCTCACATCTGACCACACTCAGCCCTTAAATCCTCACCTTTACTCTAAAATTCACCTCAGTTATATTTTTCCCAACCTGAATTTAAAATCTAAACCTTAAATCCAAACGCAGCTCTTTTTTTAAAGTGTTAAACAACCAATCTTCTCCAAAAGGTTTTCACTCTTTAGCCCCGGGGGGGGGGGGGGAAAAAAAAAAAAAAAAAAAAAAAAAAAAAAACCCCCCCTCCCACAGGGGAGGACAAAAAAAAAAAAAAAAAAAAAAAAAAAAAAAAAACACACTCCACATTAAGACAGGATGGGATGGCAGTTTTGTCCCTGGCACGCTGCCTGGAGGTCTGGGCTGTAATGTAGGTCTGCTACTCAAGTGAAAAAGGGTGGATATTAATCATCAGTCTAATACCCTGTGATGTTACAAAAAGTGTAATTATTAAAATGTTTATTTCAACCAGTCTTCCAGTTCAGTCATTCCACTTCTTAAATTACTTGCACTCTTTGCAAAAAATGACAAAAAGGTTATGAAAGATTAACAACGCAGTGAAGAAAAAGAAATAATACTAAAACAAAGTCAGCTTTCAATTTTCTCTGCTCAGAAATGTCATGAAAAGGATGTTGTTCTTTAAGAACTGAGGGTGACAACCTGTATTTCAAAAAGACTCCACTTAAACTGGATTTGTCATTGCACAAATGATCAAAAACTCATTAAGTATTTTATAATAAAATAATTTACTTTCCTCCTTTGAGTGCCATTACTCCATTTCTGTTTGCATTTATTCAGAGAAAATGATGCCAGAAACGCACTGCGGCATTCTTCACAGAACAAATTCAGTGTTTTTCCTTGCTGCAGAGTCATTACTTTGTGTCATTTATCTAGGATGTTTCCACTCCGCTGGTAAGCCTGTCTGAGCAATAGAGATGGAGAAAGAAAGAAGGAACAGAAAGTGGGAGAAAAGGAAGAAGTGATGAGGTTTGCAGAAGGGCGTGTAAACAGTAAGAAGATAAGAGTTTACTGGAGGAGAACAATGGAGAAAGAGGTTTAAGGCAGATAGATAGATAAAACAGGTGGGTGGCAGAGAAGGGCAAAGATAATTGGATTGTGGGAGCAGTCATATTTGACGAGGGTGCATGTGCTGCCTGGACCTTTTAACCATTTGGCTGAGGTCCTCTGTAATCAGAGGAGAGCTGAACAAGATGCTCACATCAGCATGAACACAGAAAGGCCAAGTGGTTATTAGAAGATGCCATACATTGTTCCAGATACTATTTAAAAATGTAAACACACAGAGATGTCAATGCAGTTTCCAGTGAAACTGTAGCTTTTAAAGGGTCATGTCTAGGAATAGAATTAATTGTCTAGACCAGGGGTCTTCAATGTTTTTTAAGGCCAAGGACGCCTTTTAATATATATATATATATATATATATATAATAGAGACGGAGCAGGGAAAACCGCCCCACACAACATATTGTATAAAATTGAGTTGCGTATTAAACTGTTCATACAATAACGTGTAGGGCTGCCTAAAGCCTTCATACGTACCTTTTTATGGTGCATACATTACTAAGCTATTAAAATTATAGATATATTTATACATCATGTTTTAATGTTAAACATACATGTAGCACAGTGAAACCTCATCGTTGTGTACATTTAAAAACAAATCAGAAATAGGCCAATTTATCTTTCCTAATAATATGTTGGACTCATGTTTATGTATATTTTCATACATATTAACTTTTGGGGGAAAAAAATGAAAAGATTAAACAATGACTTGGGGTCCCCCAGCAGTAACTCTGAGGACCACCTAAGGATCCTGGACCCCCCCCCCCCGTTGAAGATCTCTGGTCTAGACTATCAAAACACTGCAGGGTCTGAGTGGTCACAGAGGTGAGGTGATAATGATCATTCAGATGGATTGAGTGGGTGTCGGGCTGTGAGCTGTCCAAGCGGGCCACTAACGTCAGTACCAGTGTGAAGGATCCTCATCATCAAAAGGGAAGAAACTGCTTCAAACGAAGTTGAACTTTATTTTTCCGTAGGTTTCAGCTTGAATACTTCTGGATGTTGGAAAACAGAGTAAAATGTGGGAAGGAAGATGTTATGCATGTCCAAGATGATTATTAATTGCATATGTAATGCCTGTACAAGATTTTATGGCAATCCATCCAATAGTTGTGATATTTCAGTATGGATCGAAGGGACACACCATCCTTAGAGCTGCACCAGTGTGGCTAAAATGGCAACATATTACACCGGTGTGATCATCTGTACCAGTGGTTCCCAACCTGGGGTCCGGGCACCCCTTAGGGGGGCGGCAAAGATCACAGGGGGTGTGCAAGTCTTTACCTGGTTTAAGGTTGAGGTAAAAAAACCTGGGGCTCAGCTTTTCTTAGACATAAGTAGGGGGGGCGCCAAGGAAAAAAGGTTGGGAACCACTGATCTATACCAAAATGTAACACAGGTTTTTGGGCTACAGCTACACAGAAGTGGATACATTATCAAACCTTATTCTGTATTTGGTTCATTACCCTAAAAACACTATGCTGAAAATATACAAGGACGACAATTTTGTTTTTGTGTGTTAAGCCAAATTCTATTTCTGCTGGTTCCAGGTTTGTCTCATAATATAGCACAGCTGCTGGGATTTACTTTGCAATTTATTTTTTGTTTTTGTGGACTTCAAAACCGGATGGGTATGAAATGGAAGTAGAAAATATGAATAGTATACATTTAGAGAAAACAAAAGACATTTTATTCCAGAAATATCAGGAACCATCCATCCGCTCAGGGGCCTAGTAGATTTTCATATATATATATATATATACAGTATATTCACCTCAGGATGTGTATTATGAGCATACAAAACTTTTTGATGTCCCTGCACTGTAAAAGTCTTTATGATGTGTATGTGTGTCTTGGCAGGCAGGACATTGTATTTATAGTAAAGGTCGGCAGAAGGAAAAAAGAAAACTGAGCAAGCTGTTTCACTAACACTTTTCCCTTTGCTGTATGAAAACACTTTAAAATGCATTTCACGTTCAAAAAAAATTCAGCCTATTGAATCGTTTCTCCTATCTGCTGGTGATTCTCTCAGTTCTGTTAACACGTGTTCCTTGCTGTCTTCTTTAGAGAAAACCATAGACTGGAGAATACTCTCTCTCTATCTCAGAGTGCTTCACCTACGACGTGGGTGTTATAGCTGTATTTGAGAGCCTGTAATCAAAGTATGCCCACCTGCAATCCGTATTCCCATTAAAAAAGGCGGAGTCCATCTCCACTTATGTCACTGGACAGGCCACTGGAAACTAAGGAGCAGACTTCTATTTATGTGCTCAGAGAGAACAAGTCAAGCAGTTTATGAGAGACCTCACGCTGCTTTCATGCCTGACTGACTTCACGACTCTCACAGTGAGGACAGATGGCGAGGACTTACCCCACTAAGTAACCCTCTAACACACACACACACACACACACACACACACACACACACACACACACACGATGAGACGTGATGCGCAGCAAAAGAACTTCCTTGGCATCCACTGACTTGTCTCTCAATCCAACAATGAGTCATGCATAGCATCCTCTCCCACCAAGTGTCAGTATTTGTGTGTGAATTTGCACAATTATGCAAGAGCCTTGTACCTACTGCAGCTTTAAATCAAACACCTATTCTACTTCAACTACCCTGAGACGATTTACATAAAAAATATATATATTTTCTAGTAGCATATTAAACAGTCAGGTGATCAAAGGCAACACTGGAATAACTGTCTTAATGTCTGCCGTGAGCCGTTTTCATTGCAGTTTCTAAAAAGGGACCACTGCTTGAGAGTACTTGCTTTTCAGATATCTAAATGAAAAGTACCAGACCAAGCAATTTGTGTGAGTGACATACTGTTCTCTGTTAAAACAAACAGTACATGGATAACATCTAGCAATGTATTAATTTACTTCTTCACAATCAGACATAATGAGACACAGCGTATCAGGATGTTTAAGGCATGCACAGCTGATCATTGTGCACTTAAATGTGTAGGTGGATGATTGGGTACAAATGTGTGTGTGTGTGTGTGCGCCTGAATGTGGTGCATGTGAGAGACTGTGTAGGTAGACAATAGCTTAATGAATCTGTAAGGCCAAACAAATGAAACTCACTGCTGAAAACATACCGCTGTGAAGTATATATGTACATGCAGTTGCTTTATGCTGGATGCTATTAATGTTCTAGCCTGCAGATTACATTTTCCAAACTGACCTCAAGTTTGTTGTAAAATATGTCAATGCAAAAATGTAACTTCATATACTTAGATGTATCAGATTTTGGTGGATCACCGGAAAAGCTTGTGTATTCAACCAGGTAAAAGGTAGCATGAGATGTCTTTATATAGGCCTAATTGTATTTTTATTTTATTTTAAAAGTTAGCTGCTGTAATTATGGCTGATACTGGGGCAGAACCATCACAGGAAAAAAGGAAATTAAATGAAGAACAACTAAATTCTAAAAGGGACAGTGAAAGACGACCGAGGGGGAGACCGGGTCAATCTCGGTCAGGCTTTGAAACGATTGGTTGTAGGCTACGCCAGTAGCCAACATTAAATCACGTCCCCATTCCATATAGACGTTTTATTCCTTTTAGTCCGTGTTTGTGTTGGCCTACTATTTTCTTTTTCCTTGTCCCCCTGTACTTGTGTACATCGTCCATGGGTTTCAGGAAATGCGCTATAAATCAATGATATCATTACGTTGGTTGCTACAACAATCTCTTGATGCTTTAGCTTGTGAGTCGTGACACAGTGACAGTGATACCCGGTTTAGCTCACAATACGTCCAAAAAAGGGCTAAGTTACTCTACGCAACACTTGTCTTCACACCAAATGTGAATGGAATTTCCTTATTGTAAATTAATGATTTTCTGACTGAGCAAAATATTCATCGCGAATATATGACCTCCAGGTAACGCTAACTCAGTAATACAGCACCGTAAAGAAAAGACCTTTTCGACAGCAGGCGTGGTAAAAATAATACCGCTTTTATCCAAAGCGGCCGCTACAATCAACACAAACTGAAAGTTACATATAGCCACTTTAAATATCTTTTTTGTGGGACTCTTTCCTTTTTTTCTTTTCTGTCAAATTCAAACTGAAGCGACAGAATAAATCTAATACAATATGTTGTATGGATACCGCAGAATTTGCCTAATTTGTTCTCTTAATGGCATGGATGAAATTTACACACAGATTAATTAAAATAAAAACTTAAGTGGGGAAAATACAAATGCTTCTGTACAGAACATGAGGTCACTGAATGATTTAATGAGTATGAATTACGTGCTACGGCCTTTGCAGTGACAATTTCAACTTAAAACCTATAAAAGATTTGTGTGAAAATAGCAAATGAGGGAGTATCTTTTACAAGAATGGAGTTCATTCCTTCTATAGCTTTAAAGAGACTGAGAATCTGAGGAGCATTAGAGCAGTTGTTTGCTGGTGGTGGCCACACACTACACTAAGTCACTTTGTGCTGCTCTAACTTGAATGGGTCACCTATCTGTATGTAGCCTGGGCACTGACTTCATGACGAGAAAACACATTTTAATTGGTAACGTATGAAATTTAATTAAAACAAAACAGAAAATCTAATCGAGAATACAGCCATCAGTTAATACAAGATGATAGTATGCCACTTTTCCATCTTCTCTGATAATTTGCCGGAGAGCTGCAGAGCTGTACGGGACAAGAAACAAGGTTTTTCCGTGATCCAGATGCAAGATACACGTGAAGATCTGTGTCCAGGTATCTTCTATTGTGTAAATGGACAATCTATTCAGTGTTGCCAACTTGGCAGGGTTACACAAGGTTCATTTTATGGTCAGAAATTTCACAAGAGCATAACATTAAATATGTTTAGCAGAAAATCAAGTTCTATGTCCAACAAACAAAAAGAATCATACACAAACATCCTGTAAAAAACACAGCTCACTCCAGTGTAATCTAGGCATCATCAGGTTTGTCTGCTGGTGGTCCACATGGTTGAAGCATCTTCTCCATCAGGTTGAAGCGGACACGCGCTTTGCTCTCGTTCTCAGCGACGGAGAAGTAGTTGAGCAGGTCAAAATGTCCCATGTAGGAGCAGTACGAGTCTCGGTGCTGGTTGACCAGCCATTCCCACTTGCTGGTGTCAGCGTGTCCTGTGCCGATGTACTTTGACTGAAGATGCTCCAGCTGACTGTGAATGTTGTATCTGTCAGTCATTCTCGCGGCGATGAGAGTCCGAGAGGCTCTAGACAAAAGTCAGAATGTAATCAGAATCATATGCACTTGCAAGGAATCCACCTTGGTGTATTAGGTGCATACGTTAACATATTGAAAAGGGAATAAACAAAAGGCAAAGTACTGATACAGTCAAGAACAAATATTAGGGGTGTAAAGATTCTCCGATGCGAATCGGTATCCGGTTACATTATCACAGATAAGACTACATAGATACACGGACATTGGTCTAAATTAGGCATGGGCCGGTTACTGGTTTTAAGGTATACCACGGTTTGAACAAGTCAGTTTCAAAACCACTAAAGTTTCCTGTTAAACCGTTCCTGCGGAGTGAGCTGTTTTTTTATGAGTGGTCGCGGACAGAAAGTGCCGGTCAGAAATCCCTCTGCCTGCCAATGTGCAGCGTCGTGTCCAAGTGGGTAAGCTTCGCTTCAGAACTCGAACCTCCTATGGCGCCATTTTGATGCTACAAAACGATCACCTCCCGTTTGCATTCCACTGACTGACATTCATTTTAATGTCACTTTGACAGCGAATAACTTTACATCTGAAGTGTTTAAAGACTATTTGTCCATTGTTTATTTCTAAAGAAACACGACAATGTATAAAAGGCTCCATTACCTTGTACCTCACGTTATGGCTCCGTAGCAGACGTTTTTGTAAAAATAGGCTAACGATTGTGTCACATAGTAGAGGAATTACCGTATAGTACAGGAGAAGCTCGCAGGCAGTTTCGACTTACATGAGCTGTTAAGGTTTAATTACTAATGTTAACTAGCATTTTAGTTAGCAATAATTAGCCTGTGCCCATGTTATCTCCTTACATATACCTACGCTCTCCGTCTCTGCAAGATTGGGAATGATTGAGATTTCTCTTGGCACAGCTACCAGAAGACTTACAACTTTCAGACAGGTTGCTCACGTCACATCTACATCTTCGACCTCAGTTGGAGGCTGCGCAGTAACGCTCAGCCATCACCAGAAAAGTGCTTCAAATATCCTTCAATGGTCTCCGTCCAGAGCAATGGGCTCTGTTGGTCCATTCTTTTATACTGTCTATGGTAGTGTCATGGCCCCTCCCCCTCCTGTTGTTGGTGCGTTTGTGCATTGTGTCTGTCTAAAAAGACTGAAGCCGGCTATGTGGGTACTGAAAAAGCACAGACGCCCCAAACAAATTCAAGGTAACGTAACACTGTCTTTGAATGAACGTTTGCCATCAGCTATGAGAGTTGACGTAGCGTATCTAACATTAGTGAAATAATTACTTCAGGCTGCTACCGAGGCAGATAACAGGGCTAACGTCAACTATTTTCCTTCCTAACGTAACTTCAATAAGCAAACAAGTACATATTTTCTGCAAAGTTAGTACTTTTACAGTAGTGTTCAAATAAATTGAGCTGGTATCGCGTCTGTTGTTTAAGTCTTCCACCATTGTGTACATCTGGTTCTGCAACTATTTGTGTTGTACAGAGAGCTGTATAGAGAGGATTGTTTTTTGATTTAAAAAGGCTAGCTAATTAAGTTGAAGTTACAGTGTATACTATTAGCATGTCCTAGCTTTACTATTCCCTGGTCCCTTCTACAAAATATATATTTATTTGAAGGTAGGCAATGCTTCTTTTATATAATTGGTTTAAGTTATCAACGGGAAATCAATGTGTGTACATTAAACGGATATTAACTATCTATCAGATTGAATCGAATCGCACCTAATCATTTCATTAAACCGAACTGAATCGTTCCAAATTAAAAATTGTATTGTAGCCCATGTATCTAGATATGTATGGAATCGTCTTATAAGGGAGATATGCTCACCCCAAGTAAATATACATATATAACAATGAAAAGTACGTAAGAGGACACTTAACAAAAGACAATTAACAAGTAGGTAGGTACATTATGGGTGTTTTACAAAGGGAAAGAAGGTGGGATGGTTTAGAGCAGGGTGTGCGAAATTATTGATGAGGGGATGTGCAAAAGTTCACAGTACGTATAATGTTAATATAAATGCAACGGTCTCACGATATAGCACGGACATAACTTAAGTTCAGAGGCGCACAGATCGAATTAACCATATAACAGTTAAGCGATTATATTGCTAGCTAGCTAAAAAAAAACAGCTACATATCTGGCTTAGTCATTGTTAGATGAACTACTGTGTCTGTGCTTAAGCCAGTTACTTGTTCAATATAACTGTAAAATAGTAAGTACCGGAGAAATAGCTCCATCGCTTTTTACAAAGAAACAGTTAGCATGCTAACGTTGGCTTTCTGGCTAACAGTAACGTGCGGTTAGCTAGCTCGTGTTAGCCCAATAAAGTCTCCTCGAACCTTAACTTAAACTATTATTTTTAACTAAATATATGTTTCTTAGTGATCATATCGTTTTCAGGTGCAAAATATACTTACTCGATAAAATGTAAAGAATGTAAAAGCGAAGGCAGAAGATGTAAATAATACCCTACTCCGTTCGCACTCCGTGGCAATGCAATAGAACGATGACTTCCGGTAAGTTCCACCTGTAAAATAAACCGGAGAGAAACAAATGGGAGTAACCTTTTGTTCCTTTCAAATTTAGATTCAAATTTACATGGCCAGTGTTGCCTAACCAGGTGTACCAGGTCTAATAATTAATAAGGATAGTGACATCTGTTCTTAAGCTTTTTTTTGCCTCAGATTGACACACAAGAAATGCTTTATTTTGCTGTTTTTTATGGCAATGTCCGTTTCCCCCGACATCTAGTACAACATTTTGTTTTCTGTGAGTGTGTCAAATTCTTGGTAACTAAGTTTTCTTTTGTTAACACTTTTTTGGTAAAATTGCTTCTATTTTTATACAGGCTGCAAACAGCTCTGTTGTATCTGATGCCCTTGTTGGACTATTCAGGTATTAACAGTACTTTACTCCATGATTTGGTAATGTATCATGAGGGAAACAGGTGAGTCTAAATGCTTGTGGCTCTGTTAGTCTGTAGGCATACCAGTACTTAGAGCTAACTTAAAGTGATGGTTCGGAGTAATTTCACCCTAGGGTCCTTTGCACCATGACCTCGAGCCAAACACCCCCCCAGAAGCTTTTTTCACCTGGGTCTAACATTGGGAGAGTTAGCGTTAGAGTAGCGTTATCAGCTGAATAGCTTAGCGCAGAGGCTAATGGACCCACGTTTGTATCTCATAAATGACCCCACTAATAATACCCGAAATGATACCAAACGTCTACACTAGTACAAATAGGTTATGTACTCATAAAACGATGGATTGGAAAGTTTGTAACTACACCAGAAGTTTATGAACACTTGCCTGCTCTCTTCTGCTCTCTGTTGCTGCTGCTGCTACATGCAGTTAGACGAGTGCTTAGGGCCGTCTACAAATTACTACACCGAAAAGAGATACAACAAAAATATTTATTGATTTAATGATTAAATAAGGTAATGTCTCCAAACTTACCTCAATTATTACTTGTGTCCTGCTAGTTATACTACAGCACTTACTTAAAAAAAAAAGTTAAATTAAAAAATATTTTTGTTGCATCTCTTTTCGGTGTTGTAATTTGTAGACGTCCCTAAGCTCTTCGCCGCCAACAACAACAGCAGAGAGCAGAAGCCAGCAGGCAAGTGTTATTTACATAAACTTCTGGTGTACTTAAAAACTTTACAATCCATCGTTTTATGCGTGCATAACCTATTTGTACTAGTGTAGACGTTTGGTATCATTTCGGGCATTATTAGTGGGGTCATTTACGAGATACAAACGTGGATCCATTAGCCCCTGCGCTAAGCTATTCAGCTGATAACTCTACTCTACGCTAACGCTCCCAATGTTAGACCCAGGTGAAAAAAGCTTCTGGGGGGTTGTTTGGCTCGAGGTCATGGTGCAAAGGACCCTAGGGTGAAATTACTCCAAACCATCACTTTAAAGCTAACATCAGCACACTAATGCTCACAATTACAACACTAAATGGTTGATTTTTAGCAGGTATAATGTTAATCTTGGTTTAACGTGTTAGCATGCCAATGATTTCCTAATTAGCACTAAACAGTGCAGCTGAGGCTGGTGGGAATGTAATTAGTTTTTATTTGGTCATACATTTTGTACACATAATGTACAACATTCCATGGCAATGAAATAGTAGTTCAGTAACATTTCAGTCTGGACCAAAGTGGTGGACAGACCAATAGATCCCTAGAGTCACGCTGCTCGGCGTCCTATTTCCCCCGGCTCAATATTCTCCTAATATATCACATGATTAAGGAGACCCTTTAAAGGGTTTTACTTGTCAGCAATGCTTTATTTCCCTAGGTCAAATGTATAGTTTATGTTTCCCTGGGTCAGTTATTTTGAAATCACCCACATACAGCTTACAGCCCATTTATGTTATATTCTTAAAACCTATGCCCTCAAATTTGTGGACAGAGGTTTTTTTTTTACTTCCATTCCATCTCCACAGTGGCTGAATATATTTTTATCATTCAAACTGCATTTAAAAATGTCAATCTCCCTTCGTTTGTTTGCGAACATAGGGCCTTGGGAACAAATCCTTGACCCCATCACTGCCGATGTGGCTAAAAACGTCAGTGAACGTTTACTATATAATATTTCTGTTGGTGCTTTCATTTTGAGTAGAGTTGTTGTTACTTATAAAGTACTTATAAAGTGCATTCATCCCCAAAGCTCTATAATGACAAGAAATGCACATTTTTTATTCAAGTTATCTGATATGTTATTTCAGAAATATCTAATATATTTTTAACATTATTAATTATATTTTATATTTGATGGGAGCACTTTAAATAATGACCTGACATGTTCTTTATCAATTTCAAGGTTTTTTAATTATTCGTATGATTATGCTTGTTAAACTGAGTCAACTCCCTTTTTTTTGTTTCTCATTAGAAACAGCAGGGGAGAGAGAGCCGGAGGAAGCAGAATGCAATAGTCATAGTAATACCTAGTGTTAGTGCTGTCCTCAGCAGATACAATCCACAGAGTCAGACCACCTTAACAAGGCAGATATGGTGCATGAACCCCGCAAACACTTTTTTGCTGCCTTTACCCAGAACTGTTTTTTTCCCCCATTCAAGTACAGTGAAAGATTTACAGCTATTTTTCTAGATCGTGGTGTCTAGATGACTTTGGCATCTGTTCCCACAAGTCACACAATGAGGAAATTGCCTGAGCATTTACAAGTTATGGTACATGTAGGAAAGGTGTTAATTGTCCATAGATGTTATTGGTACTGTGTCTGTTTTTTTATGTGTGCAGCCTGCTATTAATAGAAATAACTAGAAACCCAGAACGAATCAACAAAGTTTGCGGTGATAATAGAACTCTATCAATGCAGGGAAAGTAAAACCGCCAGAGGTTAATTTACACTGACGTACTAAAAGCTAGGCATTCAAGTTTAGGTATTGAAAAAGCATCCATCTTGATATAAGATCCCATCATTAAGGTTCACCTTCATGTGTGATTAAACTAGACAGCATACCTATTTAATTAGGTTTCATGAGGACTGCTCTTCATGACTGGATTGTCTGTTTAGCTCACTCGCTCTGTAGAAAAATACCTGAGGAGAATAACTCGATATGAAGGATAACAGGGATAAGATAGGAACATCCATTTATCACACTGCACCATGGAGATCTACAGGGATAGAGATTACATTTCTGATAGCACGTCTTGGCAGATGCCGCTGAGTGAGTTAGGTCAAAGATTTATTTCACCTTTTATTTTTACAGGCAAGTCATTAAGAACAAAATCTTATTTACAATTGTTGGTATATTGTCCTTATTTCATTAATGAGAAAAAGTGAGAGTGCCCAAAGGATCTGATGAGCCTTCCATTCCTTTTATGTTTCTGGTATAATGCATTGTGCAACATATTCAGTCTCTATGGGCAAACTAGAAAAAGTAAAGATTTCAGTGTGGTTTGAAAGACAAAACTAGACTATCTTCAGCCCCTTGGCATAAGAGAAAGTGAATGCACAATGGGGCAGCAGACAATGGGTAAACGATGTGGGATTTGCATCAGAATGAGAATAAAGATACAATTAAGTCATTAGTCTTCTGAAATCCACTTAAAGGAGAATAATTGAGACAGAAGGGGGGATTAATAAAATGTGCTGTTATTCAACCTGTTACATTATGCTACTCCTTTGCATTATCTCTGTGTGTGTGTTTGATCATGATCATTATTAACAGGCCTTTTCTTCAGTTTGTATTTCCTTCGGTCTGTAACAGTCCGTACCTCAATATTCAACAATTTGCATAACTACACTGCACTACATTTTAATTAAAAGACACTGTAGAGATATTGATGAATAAATATGCTGTTAAATATATATATATATATATATATATATATATATATATATATATATATATATATATATATATATATATATATATCTCAGAAACATTTTACGGGTCCCACTGTTTCCTATAATTTCCTAGAAAGGAACTAATATATAACTCTCAATTCATAGGAAGATTCCAGGAAATGTAATTTAGTACTTTTAGTGCTAGTGTAATTATTGGTGACAAAAAATGGAGACAGTGCCTAATATACTTCCTGAGCTATTAATTGTCTTTTAGTCAGTACACAGCGGGTCTGAACATGAAAAAATGTTTAAAAAAAATGTTCGCAAGCATTAAAAAGTAAAAACAAATGGAGGATAAAGTTTCCAGTCATTATTAAATATTTAAGATTTTATTAAATTTTTAGGAAATTACAGACTTTGGAGCTCAAGCACCTAAAACACAAAATCCTACAATTAGCATTATCATAATACAACTTAATAGCATCTTAGTAGACCCTTCCTGCCTGGTAAACACCCATATCTTTCATAACCCATGACCCATTTTGTGATTGAGGCTTTATTTTCAAAAAAGTGTTTAACACTGTTATCACAAGTGTAAGTATTAGTATTGGAATAGTACTAGCGGGTATCAATTCAGCTCCAAAGTACACAGAACGTTTGTGTACCACTGAAATAGCAGAAATTGGGTTGTTAATGCAATCCAGATAGTGTAGAGTTTGTCTTTGTAGATTACAACTACTCTGTACAATGCACCTTATAAAGTGTGTAACTGCTCCAAAGTGGCTGAAAAGTGTCAGAAAAGGACACAAGTATGTAGTGCAATGAAGGGTCACTTGTGTGTGTATACACTGTATGTGCATGTATGCCTACGTGCATAAGAGTAAAGATTCAGTCTAAATTATTTTCCTCTAGTTTTTTTGTTTTGTTCTCTGCCAGATAGATGTACTGTTATTACACTTTTACATAGGTACATCTAAGGTAAAATAATAGTCACAGGGGCATAATGATCAAACTTTGATAGCCAATCTTTAAGTGAGCAGACCTGGGAACAGCTGTGCACAAGCAGGAGGAAAGGGTAATGAAATCAGGTGGATGGATGGGAATATTGCCTGACTGGATGACTCCTGTGCCCCAGGATGCCCCCAGTCCTGCTGAGTGATAGCCTAGTAAAAAATGGAGTCAGCGAAACTTCAGTGATTTAAACCAACTGCCTTACACAGAGCCAATTTCAACCAACAGGCGTCTAAGTTAGATAAAGAAAAGAAGTACAAACAAACTACACCCCGTAGGGTTGTTACAGCGATGGCTGGTTAGTCGAGGCAGCTCATTGGTCAGTTGTCAAACTGCCGGCTTTTGCTGGGTGGCTTGGCGGACAAAGTAATGAGGTGGATGGCAGCTTTACAGGAGTCAGTGGTCATTTGCTTACTGGTACATTAGTCAGACCAACTGACTGGTTCGTTTTTCTGGCTTACTTCCAGTATGTTTTCTTGGGACAATCCATGCCTTTCATTTCCCCACCACACCTGAGATTCTCTCTACAACGTCCACTTCTCATCCTCCTGATGTGCTTTGAACCACAACAGCAAAATGCAATGTTCCTCTCTGTCAGACGATGAGAGCCGGTTAGACATTAATCTTGGTGTGAAATAGCCTGAGGAAACTACTGTTCTATGACAGTGCTGAGTTGTTGAGGTATTAAAGCCTGGGGGACCTAAATCGGATTTGGCACGCCTCTTGAACATTCAGTCTCACTCCATCTTTCGCCTGCTGTTTGGTGTTTCTTGAAGGATTTATGTCTATTTGCTGTTATAAACTCATTAATTTTTCCAATGGTCACATGCGATCAGTCAAGAGCCTGTTCACTCAAGGTGTTGGTTATGACTGAGAAAATCCACAAGCAGTAGCAACGATAAAACAAGACTGGCCTTTGGCTTTTTCCCTGGAGCCTTCAGAGCACAACAGCAATGTGAAGCTGATAACCGGATAACCACTGTGTGACCTTCTCAAATGAATAGGAATCACATTTCTTGTAAGTACAGATACAGCGCTGAATGTCATTATTTAGGCCATGCCTGTTGCAGGTACTGTGGTATTCTACATATTATATGACAACACTTTTAAAAATATGATTCCAAAGTGTAGAAAATGTGCACTTTTAATCAGTGATATCAGATCATAAATATATCACAGGCTGCTGTCATAAACCATTTGTACATATAGCTACGGAAATAAATGCACTGTAATTTGTATTTATTCCACATATTTATAACTACAAGCCCCAAAACACAGGGATTTCAAGCAGGGGAGCAGAATTAATGTCCTGGAAAAAGTTAAGGGGAAAACACAAAACTTTCACCCAAAAGAGCTGGTCTATTGTTCCACGACCAGGACAGAATCCGCATTGTTCCTCTTCAATCTGAGGTTCGACTATTGGCTGAACCCTCCCTTCTAGCACCTTGGAGTAGACTTTACCACGGAGGCTGAAAAGTGTGAGACACCTGTAATTGGCACACACCCTCTGGTCCCCCTTTTTGAACAGGTGAACCACCTAAGGAGTTCTGCCACTCCTTAGGCACTGTCCCAAACTACCACGCAATGTTGAAGAAGCATGTCAGCATCGTAATGAGATGATTAAATATGTCAAATGTTTTGACCTTATGTTAAATATATTCATAACAGAATGTGTATATTTATGTAAGTAATCAGCGGTTACCTGTATGCAAAACAACATGTTAAGGGCAAAGTAATGAGCCAAAGTATCCATTTCTGTAGGATTTGTAAAAACAAAATGTTCTTTAATCTTCTGAGACAGACCCTCATTTTTCTTGAGACAAAGGCTTTGAAATATAAGGTCATGTTTTGGTTGATTAGCTTTGGTTTGGTTGATTAGCTTTCCGTAAAGACAAGGACAGCCTCACAACATCACGTCTGAATGAGAGCACCATCTCTGCAGGAAGAGGGGACATTCAACGCCACTTGATAATAATCGCTATGACAGGACTAATCATGCTGCCATCTCCAATAACATAATGCCTGGCTCCCCGACAGCCCCATTCATGACAGGATAGAGTTGAAGGCATGTACGCAGACAAACAGTAAACGCGCCCACGCCCGTCTGAGACCGTACTGATGACGATTTCTCAAACAGACACCAGTGTAAGCACCTCATGCACACTACACATGCATACACATTGAATCCACGGTGACCTCACATATTGTCTGGGTTGATAATATTCACGCATGACCTTTTGAACACATTTGAATTTCAGACGAAAGAAGAACTTTCCTCACTGTTTACAAAATCACTTCATTTTTTGTGGTGAAAGAATCAAAGCTTGCTTTACTGCAATCAAGGCATCCCAGTGTGAAATAATAAAATAGTGTGGAAACCAGTTTCAGTCCTTATAGATGCCCTCTTTCACTTCCCCTCGACACTTGGTTATACATAGCACCATATGTCATGCGAGTGCCCACTTGCTGAGCGAGGGGGCAGTGTCAGAGAAGAGCAGAGGTCTAAAAAATGAAACGCACCTGCTGATAAGCGGGCTTAATAATTGAGAATAATAGATGAAATACTCACAACAGGGAGGAATACAGTAAGGTAGATGACTCACTTACATATATAGGTCTTTAAACACAGAATAACAAAGGTTTGTAGGATGAAATGCAGAATTGCAAAATAATTATATAGTATATTACTTCATACTCCATTATGCGCTGTGCAGAAAGAATGATGAAAGATTATATATACATGCCCTTTGAATGTACATAATTGTTCTCAGCTCTCGACCTGCCAAAGATTTTTGTCAAAGGTTTCCAAAGAATTTACCATGAGGGAAAATGCCAAACGAAAACAAAATCAAAGACATTAAAAATCATTACACCTCCCTCACAGACATGGAGGACATTTATCATGCCAAACAATTACTTGCGTACAAATTTCAAGTTCCTTTTATTGTGCATGCTAGCTCACTGCAATGGCATACTGGGACAGTTAAATTGGAACAGACCTGCAGCAGTTAATGTTATTTGTTACACCATTGCTTTTACTGCAATGACCAGTCAAAATTTCTGCTGTGACATCTGAATCCACAGCCAAATGACACACACACTGAGCTGACGCAGCACCTTATGGCTGAACGATGAGTCTTTACATTACAGCAATCACTTGGTGGTAAATTGTAGTTCTAGGAGCTAACAAGTGATTGATGGGAAAAAAAGCTCCAGCCTCAAACTGATTTGAATTGTCAAATCCAGCAACCATGTCTGTCTCGACCTTACAAAGTATAGTTTAGGTTGATATCCTCATAATTCATTTTTATCTGTTTGTAATTTGTACTATTCGTAGTTGAGAGTATAGAGATTTAAAGCTGTGTCATGATTCAACTTGAGAATGGAATCAGTGTATTTGAAGAAAAGACACTTTAATGCAGATGATACTTTATTCTGATGAAACAAAAAAAAGGCATTCAGTGAGATTTAGAATTACATTTTATAACATAGAAAATGCATGAATTAACAGTAACATTTTATGTATTGTGTTATAGTGTTGTCCATAAAGTAGGAATTATCCTCGGTAGATTAGAATACAAGAAATGCCATTTTAAGACTTGACTACAAGTTAAGTCATGATTGAGTCATGTAAATAAGCAAATGACAGAAAACAGTCAAATGGTGGCATGGGTACAGATCATGGACAGCATCTTATACACATTTAAACTTACCTTCAAGAGTGTATTATGTATGGTGCACCAAGTGCCTGCTGCAAAAAGGTTATATATATATATATATATATATATATATATATATATATATATATATATATATATATATATATATATATATATATATATATATGACACGATATATGATATATATTTCAAACAGATGTAAACAAAAGCAGAAATTCAGCATTCTCACCAGTTGAGGATCCATGGAATAAAATAAAAGCATTGTTCTAGGACTAATTAGCTCCTAGTGTTCTTTGTATTCTAAGGAAACGTTTTGTAGTTTCAAACAGTATGATTTAACTTTTAACATTAAAGAGAAATGGCTTTTAGTTGAGGACTAACCAAAATGTTTGGCAAATATAACACTATTACTTATCATAAAAAAGGTGACACTTGACACATCACAAAATTAGTTTTGTGCACATGATGTGTTTTGCAAAAAGAAACATACATTTTGTTGCACAATAAACACTGCATTTAATACAGCATGTGACACTCGATGCCCCATTTCTGCAAAACTCAGCTGCAGTTTTTGTAATATTTCAATCTTAGACAATTTGGCCACATGTTTTTACACGTTTTTTCCTGTTGTGTTAGCTGGGGGTGTGAAAGACTGAAAATAATAGTAGTCTACTGTACAATCTTTCAAAATTGATTGAAAGCAGAGATGCAAAATACACACTGCCTGTATGTACAACATGACATCCTCATACATACATTTTAAGTCAGAACAAACAATCAAAAAACATGAAACAGTCTATAAAGTTAAATTCTGCATACATTTCCATTTTTAAATTCACAAGGTTTTCACGCACATTGTTTTCTGATTAATATACATCACTTCAGTTAACAACTGAGATTCAATATGACAAAAGTTATATTTAGAAGCACAATAACTTGCTCGTCCACCATGATCATCAGAAATTATTTTCAGCAACAGAGAAGTTATAGTATTTTACACGAGAGATAAATACAATCATGTTCATCTTTACAGATCGTTAAAAATAAAACACATAATTTTGAGTAGAGCTACTGTAAAGGCAACTGGCAAGTTTAGCATACAGCACAACATGTAAGCACAAGCAATTTTAAAGATTAAAATATATGTACAATCCTGCTTGACTCACTTGTTAACTTCTTCAGAACCCATACCTGGTGTAATGGCTGTTAAGCTGTAGTTAATCATTCACGGGTAGTACCATGTGTTCACACTTCACACTATGTCGCAATAGCACGATATGTGTGCTGTGCAAACGGGCGTTGTGTTTACTGGTTTAGATGATCCAAGTTTAGTACAAGGATCCAGTGTGAGTAACACAGCGGGTTTCCCTTCTGTACATTCAGAAGTGTGTCAAATTCAGTAGAGAGAACATACAGTGCTCTACTGTATGTCTATTTAATGATGAATCCAGCAAAGGGTAGAAAACATCTTTACAGAGACAACATAAAAACAGAAAAATAAAAGGAAATAATGAAGACAGAGGGGGCAGGGAATTACAACAAAGGGTCAGGTGGGTTGAGAGGGGAGTCTTCCTGAAGTGACCAAAGCCAGCCTGGTGCTGATCAGATCAATCAATGAAAAACAGTGTTAATAGGGTGAAATCCATACAGAAGCTGGACAAGAAGCACATTTGGTGCTGTAAATAACTTTTCTGTCACCTGCTGTCCAGCGATGTCTTCATGTGGTGAGGGAGCCACGGAGCCTTTGAGCATTAGATAAAAAAAAGTCCAAAATCAGATTAGTTCCTTTATTGTCCAGTACCCCCGATAAATCCACATTTCCAGACTTCTCACACATGCAAACACTTAAAAAAGAAAACATCAGGAGCAACTGTAACAGATTGGAGGGAAGTCACATGAACTCTGCAAACAAGACAATTGATAGATTTTTTTTTTTTTTTTTACAACCTAGAGAATTAGCGATATGAGGGTTAGGAGAAGAGGCATAGATCAATGAGGCAGCTTTGTCTGCAGCATACAGAACAAAACATCATATAAGTGCCTTTTGTGAGTGGCTTTTATAGATCTGTATATATATATATATATATATATATATATAGTACAGGCCAAAAGTGTGGACACACCTTCTCAATCACCTTCAATGCGTTTCCTTTTTATTTTCATGACTATTTACATTGTAGATTCTCACTGAAGGCATGCAAACTATGAATGAACACATATGGAATTATGTACTTAACAAAAAAGTGTGAAATAACTGAAAACATGCCTTATATTTTAGATTCTTTAAAGTAGCCACCCTTTGCTTTTTTATTAATAAGGGAAAAAAATTCCACTAATTAACCCTGACAAAGCACACCTGTGAAGTGAAAACCATTTCAGGTGACTACCTCATGAAGCTCATTGAGAGAACACCAAGGGTTTGCAGAGTTACCAAAAAAGCAAAGGGTGGCTACTTTGAAGAATCTAAAATATAAGACATGTTTTCAGTTATTTCACACTTTTTTGTTAAGTACATAATTCCATATGTGTTCATTCATAGTTTTGATGCCTTCAGTGAGAATCTACAATGTACATAGTCATGAAAATAAAGAAACACATTGAATGAGAAGGTGTGTCCAAACTTTTGGCCTGTACTGTATATATACAGACTGAATATGTCCAATAAACACAGATAGATATATATATATATATATATATATATATATATATATATATATATATATATATATATATATATATATATATATATATATATATATATATATATACATAGAGATATATATATATATATATATATATATATATATATATATATAGATATATATATATAGATATATATATATAGATATATATATATACACACACATAGACATATTCAGTCTGTATAGTATATATTATAGTAATAATAGCAATAATGAAAACTAAAAGCTGTAATAGCGTTAATGCACAAAAAGTGCAACAGATTCTTCAGTTAAGAGGAGAATTGTAATGATGCTCTGTTTTCTGTTTTAGTCTATCTTAAACCATCTGTTTCAGAGTAAAAGCCTTGCACAGCCATGCAGTTAGTAACACTGCTCGGCAGGTGAATGGCCTGACCTGATGCAGAGCTGCAGTTAAGCTTGCAGCACATTGCCTAAATGGTCTGTGCTATCAGTGCTTACTCGTGTCCTAGATTGTCTGATGTACGTGTCACTTTGTGTTTGCGTGGTCAGAGCCCTGTGGTGACCTGCGTGACCTCTGAGTTGAGATCGTCGTTGGCAACGCCCCCACAAGAGCGAGAGTCTGACGACCCCTCCAAGGCTAGTCATACCTGCAGAGAGGAGGGAAAAGAAGAGAAAGTATGTTCATGTTATGTTGTATACAGTATATTTATATGTACCTTTTACATGACTGTTAACAGCCATATACCTAAAATGAAGATTAATGCACTCTCATGTCTACAGTAAATTTGAAGCTTCAGTCTTCAGCTTAGCATAAAGACTGGAAACCGAGGGAAACAACTTGCTTTGCTCTGTCCCAAGGTTAAAAAAACAAACAATTTGTGGTTTTATGGGAGGTTATGCGCCGGACTATTTCTTGGCCAGGCAAAGTGACTTCTGTGTAGTCTCCGCTGGTTATCTGGCAACTTCGTGGTGACGACAAGTCTTATGCTGAGCTAAGCTTACCAGCTGCTGGCTGTGGAATCATATTTACTGTACAGACACGAAAGTTGTATCGATCTTTTCATTTAACTCTGGGAAGAAAGCAAATAAGCGCATTTCCAAAAATGTTGAACTAGTCATTCTAGTATACACACAGAAAATGTCTACCTGTTGATTGGACCTTTCTCCTGTGTTTGCAATGTTGTGTTCGCGCTGTGGGAGCTTGCGGCTTGTGACTCCAGATCGGGACGAGTTCTGCATCTCCAACACTGAGGGACTCGGGGTGCAAAACTCACGGAAACAACGCTTGAAGTTCTCATCGAGGTAGCCATAAAGAACCGGGTTCAGACTACTGCAGGGGACGAAAACAAGGTTACAGTTTAACACAAGAAAATCAGCTTCCTCCTAAACTCACCAACATCATTTTTACCTTTTATATACAGTATAACATGGGTTGACTACAAGTCAACTCAAGTCATTGCATAAAACCATGTACCAACAAATGTGCGTTATCAAAACGTCAATACAATTTGCTCTTATCTGTAAAACACAAATTTTCCTACAATGAGCATCCTTTTATCTACACTTACTGTAACCAAGCTTTAATGATTAATCTCCAATTATTATACCGGAATTGTTAGGACTAACAGTTTCAATATTACAGAGAAAATATTTGTCTAATGCGTACCTGTTGGTGTAGCCCAGGGCAATGCAGAAGTGCCAGGTGATAGTCTGCAGCGTGGAGCTGGGGATATTGATCAGAGCTGTGATGATGACAAAGATGTGGATGGGTGTCCAGCATACGATGAAGACGGCAACCACCACCAGGACCATGCGGGTGATCCGACGCAGGTTTCTGTCCTTCTCCTGTGTGTGTGTGTGTGAGTGTAAGTGTGATTGTGTGTGTGATTGTGTGTGTGTGTGTGTGTGTGTGTGTGTGTGTGTGTGTGTGTGTGTGTGTGGGAAGGAGGTTTAATGTTTGGGGGTAAAAGGGAGTACAAGATGAGTGATGGACAAAAGACGAAGTGCAAAGAGGAAGGCATGAGAAAAGGTGAAGTATGAAAGATAATGATGGAGAAGGATGATGGCGGATGAGAGAAAGGATTGGGAGAAGATGGTTAGAGGGCAATGAGAGGAGAGGTAAAAGGGAGAGGATCAAAAGGCAGAGAGAAAAGCAAGATGGAAAGGAAAGAAAATTGGTTAAGAAAAAGTGCAGTGGTGGCTGAATTGCTTTTAGTAGGAGCATAGTGTATCTACCACCACCTTTATTCCATTTTTATCTACTGTAAATACATCCTCATTAGAATGTGCACATGATTTTCAGCCAGCGTTTGGTAAATGTTTTCAAAATTACTGTTTTGGGTCATTTTGTCTTCTACTGCAATTAATTCAAACTGAGCCACAACCTCAGGCTTAAGTAGATTTTCCCTTGCTTTTTTCTTGAGAGCAATGAGTGCACCATATTTGCATGCAAGCTCTGCGCAGCCTTGCATTTTGCTTCATTATTCTTAATGATAATATCAATTAGTTATTGTGTACACAGCCTAGGCCATGTAGTTAGTAGACCCAAGGTCAGGTATTTTCATTTCCATTTAATTAAAAGCCTTTGGCACAAAATATACAAAATATCGTTTTTAAGTTTTGGCCCATGTTTGTAGAAGAAAAACCGATTTTTCTCAACCTGGGAGCCCGACAGCATGCGCACACTCTTCAGCCGGAGGATCATGAGGCCGTAGCAGACGGTGATGATGAGGACGGGCATGATGAAGGCAAAGATGAACACGCAGATCTTCAGCAGGGTTTCCCAGTACCAGGAGGGGATGGGGAATATCAGCTTGCAGTCAACAATACTGGAGGCTGTGCAGGGTGAGGAGACACATGCACACATACTGTATGTTCACAAGTAAACAGAGACGCAAACATTCATTACTTCCACATGAGCAATTTCGCAAGTAGTTATTTGTATCAACTCTATTTTCACTTGGTAGTTCTTTTTAAACATCTGTGCTTTATTCCTCTGACATGTTTGCTTAATCTGGTTGTACACAATGCAATGCAGTGTTGCACAAGCGTAATAATAGTATTTAGGGTTGAAACTAATATACACTCACCCAAAGGATTATTAGGAACACCCTACTAATACCGTGTTTGACCCCCTTTCGCCTTCAGAACTGCCTTAATTCTTCGTGGCATTGATTCATCAAGGTGCTGGAAGCATTCTTTAGAAATGTTGGCCCATATTGATAGGATAGAATCTTGCAGTTGATGGAGATTTGTGGGATGCACATCCAGGGCACGAAGCTCCCGTTCCACCACATCCCAAAGATGTTCTATTGGGTTGAGATCTGGTGACTGTGGGGGGCCATTTTAGTACAGTGAACTCATTGTCATGTTCAAGAAACCAATTTGAAATGATTTGAGCTTTGTGACATGGTGCATTATCCTGCTGGAAGTAGCCATCAGAGGATGGGTACATGGTGGTCATAAAGGGATGGACATGGTCAGAAACAATGCTCAGGTAGGCTGTGGCATTTAAACGATGCCCAATTGGTACCAAGGGGCCTAAAGTGTGCCAAGAAAACATTCCCCACACCATTACACAACCACCACCACCAGCCTGCACAGTGGTAACAAGGCATGACGGATCCATGTTCTCATTCTGTTTATGCCAAATTCTGACTCTACCATCTGAATGTCTCAACAGAAAGCCAGGCAACATTTTTACAGTCTTTAACTGTCCAATTTTGGTGAGCTCGTGCAAATTGTAGCCTCATTTTCCTATTTTTAGTGGAGATGAGTGGTACCCGGTGGGGTCTTCTGCTGGTGTAGCCCATACGCCTCAAGGTTGTTCGTATTGTGGCTTCACAAATGCTTTGCTGCATACCTCGGTTGTAACAAGTGGTTATTTGAGTCAAAGTTGAGCTTTCGGCCCATTCTCCTCTGACCTCTAACAACAAGGCATTTTCGCCCAGAGGACTGCCGCACACTGGATGTTTTTCCTTTTTCAGACCATTCTTTGTAAACCCTAGAAATGGTTGTGCGTGAAAATCCCAGTAACTGAGCAGATTGGGAAATACTCAGACCAGCCCGTCTGGCACCAACAACCATGCCACGCTTAAAGTTGCTTAGATCGCCTTTCTTTCCCATTCTGACACAGTTTGGAGTTCAGGAGATTGTAGACCTGGACCACACACCTAAATGCTTTGAAGCAGCTGACATGTGATTGGTTGATTAGATATTTGCTTTAATGAGAAATCTTACCGGTGTTCATAATAATCCTTTAGGTAGGTACGCACACACACACACACACACACACACACACACACACACACACACACACACACACACACACACACACACACACACACACACACACACACACACACACACACACACACACACACACACACACACACACACACACACACACACACACACACACACACACACACACACACACACACACACACACACACACACACACACACACACACACACACACACACACACACACACACACACACACACACACACACACACACACACACACACACACACACACACACACACACACACACACACACACACACACACACACACACACACACACACACACACACACACACACACACACACACACATAACACGCGTTGTGCAAGTTCTCCCACTTAAAAAGATGAGGCCTGTAATTTTCATCAAAAGGTACACTTCAACTATGAGAGACAAAATGAGAAAATTAAATCCAGAAAATCACATTGTAGGATTTTTAATACATTTGCAAATTATGGTGGAAAATAAGTATTTGGTCAATAACAAAAGTTCATCTCAATACTTTGTTGTATACCCTTTGTTGGCAATGACAGAGGTCAAATGTTTTCTGTAAGTCTTCACAAGGTTTTCACACACGGTTGCTGGTATTTTGGCCCATTCCTCCATGCAGATCTCCTCTAGAGCAGTGATGTTTTGGGGCTGTCGCTGGGCAACACGGACCTTCAACTCCCTCCAAAGATTTTCTATGGGGTTGAGATCTGGAGACTGGCTAGGCCACTCCAGGACCTTGAAATGTTTCTTACGAAGCCACTCCTTCGTTGCCCGGGCGGTGTGTTTGGGATCATTGTCATGCTGAAAGACCCAGCCACGTTTAATCTTCAATGCCCTTGCTAATGGAAGGAGGTTTTCACTCAAAATCTCACGATACATGGCCCCATTCATTCTTTCCTTTACACGGATCAGTCGTCCTGGTCCCTTTGCAGAAAAACAGCCCCAAAGCATGATGTTTCCACCCCCATGCTTCACAGTAGGTATGGTGTTCTTTGGATGCAACTTAGCATTCTTTCTCCTCCAAACACGACGAGTTGAGTTTTTACCAAAACGTTCTATTTTGGTTTCATCTGACCATATGACATTCTCCCAATCCTCTTCTGGATCATCCAAATGCTCTCTAGCAAACTTCAGACGGGCCTGGACATGTACTGGCTTAAGCAAGGGGACACGTCTGGCACTGCAGGATTTGAGTCCCTGGCGGCGTAGTGTGTTACTGATGGTAGCCTTTGTTACTTTGGTCCCAGCTCTCTGCAGGTCATTCAATAGGTCCGCCCATGTGGTTCTGGGATTTTTGCTCACCGTTCTTGTGATCATTTTGACCCCACGGGATGAGATCTTGCGTAGAGCCCCAGATCGAGAGAGATTATCAGTGGTCTTGTATGTCTTCCATTTTCTAATAATTGCTCCCACAGTTGATTTCTTCACACCAAGCTGCTTACCTATTGCAGAATCTTCCAGAGTCTTCCCAGCCTGGTGCAGGTCTACAGTTTTGTTTCTGGTGTCCTTTGACAGCTCTTTGTTCTTGGCCATAGTGAAGTTTGGAGTGTGACTGTTTGAGGTTGTGGACAGGTGTCTTTTATACTGATAACAAGTTCAAACAGGTGCCATTAATACAGGTAACGAGTGGAGGACAGAGGAGCCTCTTAAAGAAGAAGTTACAGGTCTGTAAGAGCCAGAAATCTTGCTTGTTTGTAGGTGACCAAATACTTATTTTACCGAGGAATTTACCAATTAGTTCATTAAAAATCCTACAATGTGATTTTCTGGATTTTTTTTTCTCATTTTGTCTCTCATAGTTGAAGTGTACCTATGATGAAAATTACAGGCCTCTCTCATCTTTTTAAGTGGGAGAACTTGCACAATTGGTGGCTGACTAAATACTTTTTTGCCCCATATATATACAGTGGGGCAAAAAAGTAAAAAATGTAATGTGAATTCTCCTCTATGTTCTTACAGTCATTTGAATGGAAACTGAATATTGCCCTGGTTGCATAGTGGTTAATACTTCGACCATGACGCACAACATTCGACTCTGACCATTTGTTGCGTTTAATTCCCCATCTCTCTCTGCTCATTTTCTGTCATCTTTCTACTGTCCAAAACTCTAATGAAGGCCCATAAAAAATATGTTGTGGCGCTATAGCAATAAACATATTTTAGCACCATGCAGAGTTACAACTTCACTGAGTCAGTAAATCTCTCATTAGCCTCTCTCCTCCAAACAGAGCGCGATCACACTCAATTTCAGTGGCAGTTGTCTGTCCATTACATTTGCAGTTACACAGACACACCGTCAGAGAAGCCTGGCTTTGGTGGCCTCTTTAACGCTGACAGTTATATTAGTCACCAACAGGCATATAGCATTCAGTTGTTCTTTTGTGCAGTTACACAGAAAAACCTAAGCAACTCATCTGGGTTGTCTCCTTTTAGAGCCTGCTAGAGTACATAATTGCTCTTTAAAGCTGGAATGCAGAGAATGAACGGAAAGGGTTTTCTTCCTGTTTTGTCCTTGTATTTGTTTGTGAGACCTTGTAGAATTCATCATCTACCAAGGACTAAAAAATAAATGAGCTCTGTTGTGCATGGTTGCTACTTGAGGGTTGGAGGCTACTTTTATTTAGCTTATAACTTTTTCCAGGAGACCTGGTTCTATCCTGTTATTGTTGTTGTCATAAAGGATATACAGTATGTATTATTATGCATCACATACTGAATGTTTAGAGGTCTTTTATGTAGTCCAAACACAATTCTTCCTGCAGTGTAGGTATAACAGTGCTTGAGTGTGCACATGCTTACGAGAGAGGACGGTGGAGGCCATGAACATTACAGGCAGCCCGATGGCCGAGGAGAGAATCCAGTTGCAGACGTTGACGATCTTGGCGTTACGCGGTGTCCTGAAGTCCAGCGCTTTGACTGGGTGGCACACAGCGACGTAGCGATCAATGCTCATGGTGGTGAGCGTAAAGATAGAGGTGAACATGTTGTAGTAGTCAATGGACATCACCATCTTGCACAGTATGTCTCCAAACGGCCAGGTCCCCATCAGGTAGTTGACGCTCTGGAATGGTAGCGTGCTGGTGACCAAGGCATCGGCCAGAGCGAGGTTGAAGATGTAGATGTTGGTGGCGGTCTTCATTTTAGTGTATCTGTACAGAAAACATGGATTTTGCTTATGAAACAACAGACCCCTAGGGCACAGACATGTAAAACGCCTCCCACTGCTCCTACAGTACATGAGAGCCAGACCCACAGACTAACTACAAATGACATGACTACATTATCTGCAGTAATTTTGAGTGTATTTTGTACTCGCTTTGAGTCGAGTGTGTCAAGTAAAATGTTTAAGTTACTTAATGTTGTCTCTGACACTAGAACAGCACTCACAATAATTTGGAAATCATCCAGAAAGTAGCAATAAAGATGTGTCCTTTAAAGACATGCATAAAGAAGACGGCACTACAAGGACACACATAGAGTGCCAAGAAATTATTTAAATGTGTTGAGTTTTTTTTCGGCACAGAAAGAGCCTGAGTTCAAGGATTGTACTCCTGTATTTTGAGCACCATTTGCAGAATTTGTATGCACAGCCGGAATTCTTATTATTGTTATTAAAAGGTCCGTTGCACTCAGGTGCCTCATGAGCTGTGCAGAGTATCCTGTGATGTTTTGTGAATAATTCAGCTACCCCAGCTCATTTTGTAACAGCAAACTTCTGGTTTAATCAGTTCTAATGACTCAGTTTAAAAAGAAGCTGTCCACAGTAGTAAAGCCCTCTTTAACGTTTTAAAATATATCACAAAGAAATGACTTAGGCTGTTTATAGAGCCTTTTGTGCAAAAAACATTTATTTGCACAAATGTTTGCTGAAACAGAGAACAATTTCCAAATGACTCCAAAAAAATTTAGTTCAGATACAGAGATAAAACGGTTAAGTTCACTTTTCAACATATTGACAGATAGGACAAATAAGTCTCTCCTCAAGTAAACCTGCTTCTCAATCTGTAGTAGCTTTTACTATCTGAATAAAGAGTGAATAGATTTCAAGGACAGTCCCTTTTATACATCACAAACATGTCCTTTCAATCATTATTTGGAAACTGGGAAAAGAAGAGAGGTAGTTCAAAGAGTGAGAGAATAGTGGGGTGTTTATATAAAACAGGAAAAGGATGGTGGATCCATTAGCACAGAGGATGGAACACAGACGATTGAAATAGCTTGACTGTTTAGAGCGCTTGTCAGCCAAGACATATTCTATGTTTAGCGCTTGCTGTCCACATCGTAATGAGGCGAAGGTGAAGCTGGACCACGTCAAAGACATCTAAAAGGATCTATCTTGTACATCATAACCTTTGTAGACCAAAGACCCAAAGAAAGCATGTAAGAAGCAACTATTATAATCCAGTTATTATTTTGAGGATGAACACACATTTCTAGGTGACATACATGACATCATGAGAAAAATGTAGTGAAAATGTACTAAAGCTTAGCCAGAGCCTGCAATTCGACACCACATCTGAAAGTTTGATGTCTGAGTGAAGTATGACATTTTAATCAAGCTGCTTTTGTTTTATATAATGTTAAATGTGCAAAGGTTTCTTACCGTTAGGTCCCCCAATGAGATCAATATGCCTGCAAGCTATGATAGAGCTCCACAGGGAGCTAATCAGCCAACAATAAAACTTTAATGAAGCTATCCAGAAAGTAGAAGATTCTGCACTTTAATTATACTTTCCCTTATTCATTTTGCACTAAAGATCTAAATGTTTTTCCATATAGGTGACCGATGAGAAGATTGACTCTCCTATCTGATCATTGACTATGAAGCTATCAAGCAGCTTGTTAGCTTATCTTAGGACATAAACCCTGGAAACGGGGAAACAGTTAGCCTGAATTTTTTTTTTATCCATTTAAGCACCTCTAAAGCTCACTAATTAACATGTTATAGTTTGTTAATCCAACACATAACTCCCCGTAAAGCGCCAAACTGACATTTTTTACACGTTTTTTGTAGAGATTAAACAGATGTGATATAAAATATTAATTGGAGAGCTTTAGAGGTGCTGCTGACTGTAGCCTTATCAGACAGGTATTCATTTAATTTAATTTCCAAGGCACTGTTGCTGCACTATTCCATGAACAGACAATTTAGACACATCCCTGCCGTAATGTTATTGAATTAATCTGGATACAAAAAGTGACAATGATACATTACACCCTCTGGCTTTCATTTTATTAAACCCCAACTGTCATTGGGTGAGGAAGTAATTTACCTATTTTCTTGCAGCACTCTCCTCAATAATCCCAAATCCTCTTAAGAACCAGTGATGACAGTGAGTTCATTAAATTCTGATAAACTTTAACACTGACAGCTTAGTGCGTTTGTTGTTTCAAGCTTTATTTGAACGGGGACTGACATGCCTCGAGATGCAGTAAAAGCTGTCACCCTAAACTAAGTAGTGCTGGAGCTGGTGGTAATTTCCAACATCCCATTATTGACTTTGAGATTGTTGTTAACATGGCTGCAGATGATATGGGTTTCTCCTGTGGGTTGTACTAAGTCTGAGGCTTACGCATGTCCAGCATGCTGTGTGGAGGCTAATGGCCTCACCTCGTCTAAATTAACTGAATGAGTTGTTTTATTAATGAGTTTTCAGCTTTAATTTATTCTTCGCCCTTGAGGTTTTGTCACACTGATGACAATATATTTACAATACACATACTGTGTGCAAATGCAGCTTGTAAGCGTTTCCTTGGAGTTTATAAGTCAGTTAAGTGAAATAGCCAAGCCTGTGAGATATCTGTCATTCGTTGACCCTCTCAACTGTTTGAGGATTTATTCAATCATGTAATGTTGTAAATGATCTCCTACTAGCCTTAAGCAAGTGCTGTGAGAGCCTAAACACAGCTTTACTTGAAAAGAATGGATAATAAAGGAAACTAATAGTTGGTGAATGTTATTCAGATGGCATTAATTCAATTCAATTCAATTTTATTTATAATATCAAATCATAACAAGAGTTATCTCGAGACACTTTACAGATAGAGTAGGTCTAGACCACACTCTATAATTTCCAAAGCCCCAACATTTCAGTTAAAACATATTTGCTGTTTCAAGTTAGCAGTATATAAAAGTAATTTCTTGGAAGCAGGTAATGGAAAAGAGTTACCCACTAGGGCTGCACGATATAAGGAAAATATGCGATATGCGATAAAATTGTTGAATATTGTGATAACGATATTACTTGCGATAAATAAACAGATATTAAAGTGTACTCAGTTCTGCATTTCTGCTGCCTTCAAAATTCTACTAAAATACAACAAATTACTTGTTGAATAAAAAAAAATTGAACATTGATTTGAATATAAAATGCACCACTAAAAAAAGTGACAGTTACATTATAAAGTGCAGTGTTCTACTGATATTTTCTTTCAGCTAACATAAAAGTGTCTTTCGCGATATGTTGCCGCCTTTCGCGATATGTCGCAGCCTTTTGCGATATGTATATTGCGCCAATTGATATTGCAATGACGATAAAAAAACGATATATTGTGCAGCCTTACTACCCATGAGCAGGTATTCCATCAAATTCAAAACACTTTTATGAATTTATAATGACTATTATGTTATATTAATTGGCAACATAGAGTTACAAAATATTACCCATTCATTTTCATGCCAGCAGTAATCATTTGATCAGTATCATTCATAAAGAGGATACATATCTCCGGCGGATGGTTTATCATTTTGGAAGATAAGAAAATTGAAGCTCTGTTCATTCCACATAAACAGAAGACAAGAGCATTGTCCCATTATATTCCAGTAAACAGACCACAGATAAAAATGGTTACAGCAAATATTCAGCCTATTTTTGAGAGGAAGAGAAAGTGACCGTAAAGCCATAGAGAGACCAGACAGAAGTAACCATCTGCAAAGAGTAAATCTATGCTGTTTCCGTGAGCAAACAACACTTGACAACAGAAATTGCTCAATCTGCCTCTTAACTACCTTGACTTGGTTTTTTCCTGGACTAGTGAAGCATATAAGCTGCAGAAAGATGTGCAGTAATGAACCTTAAAATCATCCAAATCAGTCTTTTCAGTGAAATCATATTTAATTCATAGGCTTCCATCAACCCATTAGCTGTGGTTCCCACCTGGGGGAGTGAGATGCCTTCTTATTTCTCCTGTTTCTCATCCATCTTTATTTAATCTTAAATGAGAAAAAAAGAACAGATTTGATAGTGACGGTAAATTATCCCTGAGGTGATTCTGAAGAGAAATTCTGACGAGGGTATTACAATCTCATCACATGTGCTTTCAGACGAAAGAGAGAGACATTTCAGCCTATTCTCACAGGCTGTTGTCTCTAGCATGCATTATTCAAACATCCAAATCATTTGACACATATGCAGATGCACAACACAACTGTGTCAGTAAAACAGTGTTACTTTCCTCATTTGAATACATTTACATAACGTTAGGCAGTTGAGAATTGGTTGTTTTAGTGTAAACCAATTCAACAGAGATTAATGTTGCCATTATGGCAAAATTGTAATTGGTTTACCCCTGCTCTGACTGAAGACCCCAAATAATATATAATAATATAAAATCTTCTATACGCTGGATGAGAAATTATTGAAATTAAAATAACAATAATAACCTCTAGCTTGGTGCCCTAATTAGCCTCATCTGTTGCTGAGACTGTAGTCTATATCCTTGAAGTTCCACTTCATCTGTTGCTCTGTTGCCACCGGAAAATCTACCGGATTTCACTCATTTAGGCCAGATAGCCGTTGCCTTGGGCTTCCTTTGAGTTGGCATTTTAAACTATTTATGATATCAGATTTATGAGTACTATGGTTAACCTTTTCTCAGATCTCTGCAAGGTAAATCCAGACTGCTAGCTAGACTATCTGTCCAAACTGAGTTTTCTGTTGCATGACTAAAACAACTTTTAAAGGAACATGCCGACTTATTGGGACTTTAGCTTATTCACCGTATCCCCCAGAGTTAGATAAGTCCATACATACCCTTCTCATCTCCGTGCGTGTTGTAACTCTGTCTGGCACACCCACCGCTAGCCTAGTTTAGCCCAGATCCTGGAGGTAACCGGCTCCAACTAGCCTACTGCTCCTAATAAGTGACAAAATAACGCCAACATTTTCCTATTTACATGTTGTGATTTGTATAGTCACAGCGTGTACAAATAACAAGGTCACACGAGACACAGCCATCTTCTAACCGTATACAAAATGGGAACTATATTCTCAGAAGGTGAAGCACTGATTAGCGTAACACCTGAAAAGCACCATTGTTACTCTCTACCCCTCACAACAGGGCTTCTCGTGTGCTGCGAGCAAATCACTCCGCCCAAGTAGCAGAAGTTGCAGTGCTTCGCCTACTGAGAATATAGTTCCCAGTTTGTATACGGTTAGAAGATGGCTGTGTCTCATGTGACCTTGTTATTTGTACATGCTGTGACTAGCCTGGGCTAAACTAGGCTACCGGTGGGTGCGCCAGACAGAGTTACGACACGCACGAAGATGAGAAGGGTATGTATGGACTTATCTAACTCTGGGGGATACGGTGAATAAGACAAAGTCCCAAGTTCCTTTAAACGTCCACATGGTCCACCAAAACAAGTTCCTTTCGAACCTATTTAGCAGAGGCACCGAGGCTTTTCTCCGGTGCTTAGCACCGCTCAAGACAATTGTGATTGGTTTAAAGAAATGCCAATAAACCAGAGCACATTTTTCACCCATTCCCGAATGCTATGTGGAGTAGCAACATGTTTACCATGTTTTGTTTAGCCCATTACCATGCTAATATTTGTGAATTATCAATAAAAACAAAACACAGCCGGTGCGGATGGAGAAAAGGTTGCTTTTCTCCCTTTTCTAGAGGCCCCGTTCCCCAACATTGTCAATGTTCTTAATGCCTGTTTAATTATTAATTTCAGTCCAATGTTATTGATAAATCCTCAATAAGGTTATATAAATCACAAAAGCTTGTTTAATTTGTTTGTTTTATGGGATAAGGATCTGTTAAAAGGGGTCAGCCCAATTGTGTGTGTATGTGTGTGATCTTGTCTTTTTTCTTGTTGTTCTGCCTAGGATGTTGGGGTATCAACTGCTCAAACAGGGATAGTGAAAACAGGATTGCATCATATCCTCTCAGCAAGGAGAGGCTGGGCCCCGTAGTAGTATGATAGGTTAAATAGTTCCGCAGTAAATGACATAAATTCTATTACATTTAGTGCTCTATGTGGGCCCATACATTATGACGTCAGCAGGTATTTAAAAATCTCATCATAACATTTTGTTACTTATTTTGTTTGATTTTTATGCTTGCTCTCAGTTTAGCTTACCCTACATGGGCAGGTTGTAGATTCCAGTTAGGTGAGGCTGAGAAGGTAAAATGCCATTCACTGGAGTAGGGGGAGCAGCTGGCTGTGAGGCTGCAGCTTTCATCTTAATTTAGTTATGGTGAATTTCCTGGGGTCCATTTTTTGCCTCTGTTTCAGTAATCTTTATCTTAATAAATGCCGCCTTTTATTATATATTTTGAATATATAACATATTTCTCACAATTTAAATAATTTAAGTGAACAGACCCTTTAACACTATTCACATACATGTTTAAGACACTAAAACTCTCCACTGGCGCTGTGTGTGTCATTGGGAAGAAACAGGAGTGAAAATACATTCTGCCCACACAGAATGTCCACAGTTCATGAATTTGGGATGCCGCAAGGAGCCGTTCAAATGTGCCTTAATGTTAATGAATTTATTGTTAAGAAATTGATGATTGTCTGTTTTCACATGTGAGGATCGTGCTTTACCATGGCAACAACAGTGACCAGGCAGGGTGATTCAGTATGACGAGCTCCTCTACTCAAATGTCTTAGCTTATTTATTTATTTATTGTTACTATTTTTATATTGTTTTCATGATTGATATTGTGAATTGATGAATGAAAAAGTCGGATAATGGAAATCTTGAAACGTGATAATAATAACATACAGTATAACATAAGATCATAATGACGCTAAAATGAATTTTTGTTGTAACATTCCTTGGATTAAATGTTTCTCTGTTAATAAAAAGCTCAGATTTAGAGGAAGCTGCACCAAGAGAAACCTTTTCCATTTTTTCAACCTTTTTATTTTAAAATGTACATGGCATGTTTGTGAGGGTTTGCTCGAACATTTGGATGTTCTTCACTCCCAGTAGCTGATGCTGTCTAATGGGTTCAACATCAGCCACTGAATATTACCTCCACTCTTGTATAATTCAGGTACCACAGCCCCTAAAGGAGAATGTTAAATCTTTATAGAAACCTAATTTGGTTTTAGTTAGCTTCAGTTAATAGCACAGTAATAAAACATAAAAGAGCTGAGACTATCAATTTGTGTGAAGTGAGGTAGAAAAAACACAAAGGTTTATAAAAAATAAAACTGGATTAGGATTTATTATATTTTACAGCTAATGACCTGCTCATTGTCAGTTGGTTTTAAATAAACATTTCCTGTGAGTTTGTGTTGCCTGGCACGCTGTTTAATGTGTCAGATTGAAAATATTGCTAACAGATATTAAGAGACTAATAACGTGATTGGACATTTAAAGCTTCCCTATAAACACCAGTGTTAGCTTTGGGTTTCTATATTTGGAACACGCCTGTAGTGAATCAACAATCTTGTCATCATGTTTCAACAAATGTCAAGATGAACCCTACACATTTGCGGGTCAACAGTTTGGAACAGAAGCTGATATATTTTCATGGCTTTTCTTACACAGCAAGATAAACATAATTTGTCACTAGTATGCAATGCTGGCTGGTGGATGTGTAGCCCTGTATGATTCATGGGCTGCTGCTGCTGGGTGCGGATAAACCATTAAGGCCTGGTTGCAGAAACAGAGGCTGCTCATGTGAACAGACATCTGTATGCCTCTGGCTCCGACCAATAACACTGTCCATGCACACTGTGCGGAGCATGATGGATTAGGTTGCGCAGGGAGCAACTGTGTGCATGTCTGACTACCAGGCAGATTCTGAGATTTGTGCTTTTACTGCATGTATGTAATATTCATGTAAGGCGTGTGTGATATGAGTACATTCCTCAATCACAGTATATGGATTTTTATAGCATGATATCGATATTTATATATACTGCACAATATCAGGATATCATCACATTGATGATCATGTAAAATCCAGTATTACCATGAACAATTTTGGCTCATTTATTTGCAACATAACCCACAATGACCTCAAGCACCCAGATATATTACAATGGGATAGTCAATGTGATGTAAACATTATGGCAAAATATCAAGATTGTTAGCAACTTAATATTGTCTTCATGTTATTATTGCCATATACCTCACCCCTAATTATGTGTAATTATAATACAAACATTAGGGGTAGTAGTAATAGCCGATAACGGTCAGATATCTTTTTTACCAAGACCTAATAGTCTACAGCCAGTCTAGGGCTTTGACTCCAAACTTCGTTATTCGAATATCATTCGAATATTTAAAAAAATAGTAATATTCGAACGAATATTAGGCAGACCTTAATATTCGAACCTGTTATGGGCATTATTTTTTGTACATGTGTTTGCTTGTAAACTTTGTTTTCAGTTCAGATTCCGAGGCTTTTTGACGCATTTCAAATTGTAACCTCACGTCGCGGCGATGCATGTCTCTCGGCTGTGGCTTGGTAGCGTTGCATTCCCCCTAATTCTCAAAGAAGGCTGAGGCAAAGCTGGCTTGCCCAGGGCCAGGCCAGCTCAGCGGCGTCCTTCTCCTGTTGCGTGCCGCTGTCTCTCCTACCTACACCAGCCCCCGCACCCTGTCCCTTCTCCCCTTTCTACCTGCCTGCGCGCATTGCTGCTGCACATGAGGAGAGAGCACAGGGGGGAGGGTGGGGCTGCTCCTCAGTCACACAACAGAAGAGAGAGGTCACTGTTTTGGCGGCCATAGGAGAGAAATACCTTGCGTGCTTGCTGGACAATAGCCTACTGGCTTGTTATTTATTAATTTTTTTTTTACAGAAAGTCACCAGATTTGTCGCTAGTCGCTTTTGTGAAAAAAAGTCGCTAAGGGCGTCTGAAAAGTCGCTAAGTTGGCAACACTGCCCACACACACACACACACACACACATGCAAGCTCTACGCACACATCAGCACACAAGTATAAACATCAGACCACTTAGGTAGGCTACGGTGAAAGCTCGGAACTTCCTGTCAAAAGCATAGTGTTTGTGTTTAATCCAGGGTCTGACTTATTTTTTTTAAACTTAAGTTTGATACCAATATAGGTCAGGCATTTAATGGTCAAAATAGTATTAATAAATATTCAAATATAGTTGAATATTAAAATTAATAAATAAACAAACTTTGAATATGATTTTTGGGCAAAAGTCAAAGCCCTAACAGCCACGCAGGTGACTCTGAGGATGAATACTCATAGGACAGAAAACCAAACGATAGATGGGATTTGTCATAAAGTTTGATTTCACTATCAAATGATTTTACAACGGTGTCATGAATAATTCCCGTGACCTCAAGTAAAGTGGAACCATTTGGACTTGTCATTAAGAAGTCATAAAAGTTATAAGACCGACAGTGAATGCGGTACCGAGGTGATTTAATGAGTTTTGGACAGATAACGTTAGCTTTAGGCCTGTCTACATGAAAGTGGATAGCAGGACGTAGCAGGGCACTGCAGGGCACTGCAGGACATAGCAGGGCGTAGCAGGACACTGCAGAGCATAGCCGGACGTAGCAGGGCACTGCAGGGCACGGAGCAGGACCACGGCGACAGCTGCAACCATGATTTAGGTGCCACCCTAATCCAAGGAAAACTGCAGGGTGAAAAACATAAGGACTCCTGGAAATAAGTTCCCCAGAGCTAAGTTAGTAATAAGCATTTCTGGGACATGGATGCACACAGATGGAAAGAGAGAGAGAGGAAAGATGAGTTCAGTGTGTCAAAGGAAGTCCCCCAGCATTCTAAAACTATAACAGCATAACTAAGAGCTGGTCCAAGGCAAACCTGAGCCAGCTATATAAGGGTTGGTAGATGAATCTGACGACTATGAAGAGAAGGGGTGCCGTGTCTGCAGAATACACCCTCCCCCGCTGGGCTAGTTGAACGCTGCAACTCCTCACTCCCTAACTATAAGCGTTCTCAAAGAGGAGAGTTTTAAGTTTACTCTTAAATGTTGTGACAGTGTCTGCCTCCTGAACCCAGACTGGGAGCTGGTTCCACAGGAGAGGAGCCTGATAGCTGAAGGCTCTGGCTCCCATTCTACTTTTACAGACTTTAGGAATCCCAAGTAACTCTGCATTCGGGGAGCGCAGCGCTCTAGTGGGACAATAAGGTACTAAGAGCTCTTTAAGAAACCTCTGGGTCTGCCGGAGGTTTCTTCCTAAAAGGGAGTTTCTCCTCGCCACTGTCGCAATAGCCACTGCTAATGCTTGCTCTTGGGGGAATTATTGGAATTGTTGGGGCTTTGTAAATTATAGAGTGTGGTCTCGAGATAACCCTTGTTATGATTTGATACTATAAATAAAATTTAATTGAATTGAAATTTAAGATATGATGGTGCCTGACCATTAAGAGCTTTGTAGGTCAGGAGAAGGATTTTAAATTCAATCCTGGATTTCACAAGAAGCCAGTGCATTGTGTTCTGCTCATGGGTTTCACAAATGCTCCCCACTTTTTTTGTCATTCATTCTTATAATGGATTTCTATTACTGGCAATATGACAAAAAGAAACAGGGATCCAGTTTAGGCCAAACCCTGATCCTCAGATCCTCATGATGGTAATGGAAACAGGGACCTCAAGAAGAGTTTATCAGCTTGTTGCTTAGGAACTATTGTTTATTGTTAAAAACTATTATATTGCTGAAGATCTTTTACGAAGAATCTCTCTGTGCCCTTGGCCCTAGCCTGAAATCCATATCTAAGTGTAACTGTTGTACACAGCAGTGAAAAGGTCTGGCAGCTTTCAAACTGCAATGACTTTTACTTCAGGACGTCATCAGCTTACCTCTTTGGTTTGTTTTGTTTGCTCATTCATGGCATTTTGCAACAGTGAGCTATTCTTGTGGAAAACCACATTTCAAAAGATAAAAAGACATACGTATGGCTCCAGATAGTTACAAGTAGGAGGGTGTAACAACATCATCATTAACATTTGGAGAACAAATCTGCGATACCCTCTGGTGATTTAAAATGCCAGCTTTGATGAAGAAGGACATGTTTAACCCTACCTGTCATAGAGTATAAAGAGCAGAATTGGGGTACGTGAGTGAGTCACTTTGTAAGTGACAGATGAACAAAAGAGCCAAGAGCACCCATCAATCATGAAGCAGAGAGAGACAAAATCTGTCTTTTTTGTTCCCTCATCTTTAGTTAATCATGTTTCCTTCATTCGGTCCATAACTTTCTCAGTGCAAAACGGTGACTACATTCCTCGAATAATTATTTATTTAATAAATACATTCTTTTATTTTTCCTGTGATTTCTTTAGTCTCCACAGTCAAGGTCTGTAAAATTGTGAGGTTTTATGACCTTATGTAACCGGTCATGAATGAGGGATTTCCTGAGTTCAAAAGAGCAGCTCCTGTTATATCAAGACAGAAGCCTTGGTTATAATCGCTCTTGAAACCCTGGCGTGGACCTACATAGATGGCACGCGCGCTACAAGGATGCGCAGAGACAATTTTGCGTTCGTTGCAGTATTCTCCGAAACGCCAGGCGCCATACAAACAAAATGATCTGTGAATAAGCAAGTAGTAGTAGAGAAGAAGAAGTGAGTGAAGAAAAGGAAAGCAGGCTGCCTGGCAACAGTAGCAAACTTAATGATAAACACAGACGTACCGCCAAACATTGTATTTGTGTAATTATTAACGTCATTGCCGCTTATTAACATTATATCTGCCTCTTAATGTAACGAACGCTCTATAAGGGCCGTTATTTAGCTTTGGCAAAGCGATCTCTCATGTTTTTCCACACTCTCCAGCAAAATGCTTCTTCTTTTCCTTTCCCAGTGTGGTGTCTCTCTTACACATATTTAAGGCCATTTGACTTCCTGTGGTCTGTTCACAAAGAACCATCATACAGATGTTTGTACAGGCGAACCTCCTCGGCCAGTCTTGCCAGCCGACCATGTTGAACTGAAAGCGCAGCGCGTGCTATATTACAAAAATTCAGAGGTGCACGACCACGCGCCGTGAAAACTTGCGGAGCCTTTGCGCTGGAAACGACAGACAAGATGACGTAATTTTATGGCTCACGCACCTCGGGCCGGGAACACCACGGCGACCATTAACCTAGCTTGACAGCACTCTAATTCTCCAGCAGTGTCTAGTGGTGTTAAGAAGCTCATTACTCTTAGACACACACAGACACAGGAAGGACAGCCTAATTACCTCTCTGCACCATCTATTCATAATAGTCTCCCAAACAAGAAATTAGACTCTTTACCACCCTGTTGTGTGCAGATACACAAAATTAAAAAGAGCAGCATGAAGAATTCCCTTCTCTCTGAGTCTCACAATGAGCGGTCAAACTCTTTCGCGCTGATAATACTAACGATCATTGAAATTCAGGCAGCTTTTTGGTAAACGCAAGAGTCAACCAATTAATCTTCATTCAGTTTCACTGATAGTTTTATTGTTGCCGGGGGCGGTTGTTAGGCCCTGAATTATTATTATTCATTATTTATTTTGACTCACTTTGTGCCAGGTGAGTTTGATAGTGCTTGAAAGCAGACATAGTAATTGCAGCGTAAAATCCACAGGCGAGCGTCAATTATCGAGCTGTCCACTTGTCACTGGTTAACATCAATCGAGTACACAATGGCTGCATGTTCAGCGCTGTACAGCTGTTAGAAAACTGAGGTCAGAGCGTCCAGCCTCAAATGTTTACAGCTTGTGAAGAGGTTAACAGAAGGATGTGCCAAGCACTGTGCACTAAGCACAAACACACACAAAGGAAGGCAACTCTAATATACTGATGTTACTCTGGGTTGGTAAATCTAGAACTCACATCTATAATGCATGAGGAAGTTCAGGAATACACATGAAAGGTATCCACACTTTTCTTTCGTCAAAGAGAAGCTTTAAAATTAAGTCAGTGATCCCGGGGGTTGATTTCCTGTGATTTTTCTTGGTAAAAAGAAATACTATGCATACCCAGTGACTAATTTGTGTTAATGAGGGGAATGCCATTCTCTTTTATCCCACTTATTTCCTGTTGATGTATAGTGTGTAAAACAATTCTAGGAATTAAAATGCATTAACTCTAAAAAAAATTAATTAAACAGATCTTTTGTTTTGCATAAAGTGTGGCTGTTTTAAGTCTATTTTAAAACAATACTGACATGCCCGTATGTACATTGAAAGGATTAGCTGTTTTGTTTGCTGTAATTATTCCTCCTGTCCCTTCCTAAAGTGACAATTTGTCCCCTGTCACTTATTTTTTATCCCCATCACATTGAAATTGCTTCAAGAAATGGCCTGTATGGACTCGAGAAACTGAAAAATGTAGTTTGCTTGCAATCAATACAAGCACTAGAAATGATTTTAATCTCTCTGAATTGTTTCCGATCATTAACCTGGCTGTAGGCAGGACATTAAAAGACTGCAGGTCAGTTGTTTAAAACTCAGCCTGAGAGTATTTGTCATGTTGGGGAATTGGAGCCACAAGAAACCCATTAGAGACAAACATTTGTGAGGATCTATGACATTTGTCTTGTGAAGTAGATTGTGTTGACTCCTCATCATAACATCATATTTCATGTGACTGGGTTCAGACTCTCACACAACCAGCAGGGACACAGCTGTTTGAAAGTTACTTTGACATCAGAGAGGATGGTCATGGAAAATTTGGTAAGAGGTAACAGAGTTATACACGGTCACATTTGTTGTGCTGCTGCAGTACATGCGGTACAAACAGTAGTTTACAGCATCCTGGTGTTCAAAAGCTTCTTAAGCATCCAAAGTTGTAGAAATGCTTCACCTGCTGAATGTGACCAACCAGGTACAGCTGCTCATCTAGCTGGATGGTGGCTGGAGGCAGGGGTTTGGCGTGGTGGTGGAGTCATTTTGCAATCATCATGCTCAAAACGCCTCACGGTGTTTCCATGGTAACAGGAAGCACTCTGCACTGGCAGCATATTTCTTGTGGAACCCAGCGGTTTGCTGTTCAACCGCGAATTGATTTTTCCAATAGAGCATGCAGATCTCTGGTTGTGTTTGCCAACACTCAGTTTGCGGATGTAAGTGTGGAGCGAACAGACGAGGGACAGAGAAACAAAAGGAAAAGTACAGGGAGATAAAGAGTGAGAGGAAACGTTTTATGGCTTTAAGGTTATCAGACAGTAAGGGGAAAAACATCTCACATCAGAGTTTAAAACTACATTTTCATTTAACAGTAAATATCCACTGTGTGTTATTAGCTAAAATGCTGTTAACTCGCGATGTGCCGACAGAGAGAAAAGACCAAAAGACAGGCAGAGAAAAGAGAGAAAGACAAAGAGGTTGATGCATCCTATTGACCCTGATGGATTGTGGTTGTCAGTGGAATGAGACACATCCTTTACCTTCCTCCCAATTCCCTTAAAACTCTAAGTCAGTCGAAATCCACAAAACTTTTCTCGGCCACAAACATGCTCACAACCGTGCATGCCTGCACACTTAACACACACTGCTGGCTAAGTCAGTACCATTTCAGTACCGCCGAGAGAAGGCAGGGGACGGGTACGTCATCCTAAATCTGTTGCCACAAAACAGTCAAGGATGAGAGAGCTAAAGGTCCAGTAATGCCCTCACATCTATTATCTGCTATGTAAATAGACTACTTTGGAATACATAATGCGAGCTTGTGTACCAACTCATACATCATGAACACTCTTGTACCCTTGCCAGACAGCTGCAGACATACTTCAAAAGGTGATTTGACTACCGTATGCCCAGTGCTCTCCCTTTGCTTTCAACACTTCATTTTGTTTCTATGGAAGTGCCATTGGCAGGAGGTAACAAATTACATTTACTCTAGTTAGTGTAACAAATGTTTTTGAGAATTCTTAAAAAGAGAGAGGCTACATGGGTGGACTGGTTATAGTGGGACAGGACAGTAAGGCGGAGTGGACTGGCTATAGTGGGACAGAGAGGCTGGGTGGACTGGTTATGTTATGCTTTGAGAATGAAGTAGCAGAGAAGTTGAACATAGAGCAGACTCAGATGTTTAGACAGCTGAGTACAACAACAAACTCACTTAGGCTATTTTTTGTAACTCATTCAGATGAGAACATGTGAGTGTGTTGCCTAGCAATGTAGCATCCTAATTTCTGGTTCACTCTAGTGGGGCTACAATAAGGAAGGCAGTTATATATTTCAGATATATCAAATATTTAATAAGTATATATCAAACCCGGGAACTGAGTGATGTCATCTTACTAGTCTGTAAAGGCTACTTTGACATGTTTTATAGCCTGAAAATGTTCTTTAATTTAATAGCTCTATCATATATCATCTCCCCTTACTTTACTCTGAGTCCATTTCAACAGACCTACTTTTTTTACTTTTATCTGAGTACTTTTGTCTTTGGGAAATGTATTTGAAGTAACAGTGCTTTTACTTGAGTAAAATATTCTAGTACTCTTTTCGTCCGTGGCCCAATGGGCAGATCTGCCATAAGTAATTTGAGGTAAAACACATCCGGCATAGATGTTTGCATTCTTCAGTAAAATAGAACTATTTCGAGAAGCGTTCAGACTGAAGGGTATGATGTGTGCAGTCGGGCAAATGAGCATTCGCATCTGCCCGGAAACAGTGGATAAGTGAGGAGAATTCAGAATCAATTTCCAAGCCATTTAAGCACCTGTTTGACAGGTTCAGCGCAGCAAATCCTCCACACAGCCACTCTTCACTGATTCTATCAGACCTACAAAGTAGGCAAAAGTCCGTAATTACAAGGTGGAAAAATGAAAAAGGACCACTCTCACCTTAACCTCAATCCTTCTCAGCGTTCTCATTGCTCACCATCAATCTTTCTCCCCTCAAGTCTCCACTCATGTCTAGCTTTTTTCCAGGTTCATCTGTCCTCATTCTAGTCATCCAACTTTCATCTACTCAGTGACTTTTATTACCTGCAGGCTCATCTAGAATGACGTACCATCATCTGGGTGCTATCATCTAGCATTTGACCAACATACTTTAACAACATAATTTAACAAAAATTAGTTAAAGGCACCACCTGTAAAATCCACCTCAGTGGGCTGATGTTATTAGCACAATAGGTGATGTTCGATGTAACTGCCTGAAGTGTATTCATATTCTGAGTTGTAACTTAAATTGTTAATATCAATATCAATGTATGAAAATGGGAAAAATCTGAGACTTTTACACTAATAGATCTTCCTAATACTGAGTTATGGCTTCCTGCAAGTCCTTAGCCAACTAGTTTCTCTAAGTTAAAAAAGAGAGTTAATTTATTCTGTGAAATGACCTTTTCTTTCTTGTGAGATCACAAGAAAGAAAAGTGGCCAGGGACATTTTTCATTTGTGCACCACTAATTATGTATTAGTATCTCTTACTCCTTGTGACAGGTTATTAAAGAGAATAAAAGCTCCTCCTGTGATAAGATCTTGAAAGTATGACGTTTGTTTGAAACCAAGTTTTAAATTTCAATTAATGAGATGTCGACATGTTAGCTGAGCGAACATGAAAGAAGAGGAAGCAGTGGGGGTCATATTGGAACAGTTTAAGTCTTTAAGATGAAGTTGAAGCAGTGCCGCTGCTAGCCATTTTGGTGCCCTAAGCACAATTCCTTTATGATTCCCCTCACCCCGAGAAAAAAAACGTTTGTTTTTGCAAGTTTAACGTTTTATTACCAAACATATAACTCAATACCAATAACACAATAGCAGCATCACAATGTAACACCTAAGAACAGTAAAACTAAAAAGGAAAATCAACTTTGTAAACACAGTACACAGAACAGCCAAACAATACATACACACAAGTATTGGGATGTGCAAAATCTTTGTAGAAATTAAATAATCATCCATAAATACAAACTTAAAAGCAGAAGTATAAAAGTAAGAAATATTCAATAAAGCAAAGATTTAGAAGCAGAAAAGTCACACAATTTTACTTTACTTTGTAAACACACTATGTAGAACAGCTAAAACACACACATTCAAGTATTGAGAAGTGCGTAATATTATCAAAATAGAATAGAACAGAATAGAATAAATCTTTATTGTCCACCGGGGTGGAAATTTTTCTTTGGCTCACCAGACATACAAAAAATAAACATACAAACATGTCAAACATAGTAAATTGAATATATAAAAGAAGAGAGAAAAAAAAAAAATAGATATATATATAAATATGCTTAAAATCATTGGGATCATTAGGATAGCAGCTCATATTGATGTTATCACTTGGTTTGGTTGATGATACTGATGGCATTTGGAATAAAGGATTTTTTAAAAATGCTTTTTTTAAAATAAAAATAAACCAAAGATTTTCCAAAATCAATCAAATCAAATAAGAAAAGCAGAAGAAGTGCTTCAGATAACTCAAAACCAAAACACAATAGCAACATCACAATATAATACTTAAGAACAATAAAAAGAGAAAGTAAAATCTTCACAGCTTTGCTGACTTTGTAAACATATTATGTAGAATAGCCAACACAAACTACACATTTGAAAGTGCAAACTGAGTCTACAGACTTGCTGGCCGGCTGGGGTTGATGTGTGCCTGAACTGCTTGTAGATGGTTGCTCTTCCTCTTGGCCACGTACTCCTCCTTGTACGTATCTCAGCATTGACCCTGCATTAATTTAGAAATACGAAGAAAACGGATCAGTATAGAAAGAGACAAAATATTCAAACAAAGAATCTTATACCGAAAAAAATTATAAACTTTTAAAACTGAAAGCATGCAGCCAAGGAGCTACTTATTTATTAACTATTTGATAAATCTAATCTAATATACAAGCATAACAGAATGAGTTGCAATATTGCACACAATTCAACAATAATGTTTGCTTTATATCATTCATAATGACATTTTATATTTATATGTTACCTGCAGGAAAAAAAGCAAAATTATAAACCTTACACAAGACTACATTTCTGAATCTTAAACATTATCTTACCATTTAATTGGATACAACTTAAATATGGTTACGAGAGCATTGTGTCTAATACAAAACGTTTTTCTATTTCACTGGCAGATGTCGTCCATGCCTTCACATCCTGACATAAATGCAATCAAAATGCCAGTTCATTTTGTCATGTAGCTTCTGTCACATTAGTTCACTTTATCAAGAGCTATTTTCTGTCCCACTGCACATCCACACCTCACCTAATTTGTGTGAGAGACTGTAGCCTATATTCTATTGAATGACAATCCTAAAGATGGTCGTGGGTTTTTTATGCATTGCAAATGCCAAAATATGCGTTCTCAAATGACGCTATGGCTAAACTTTACTAAATGCCTGGCTAAAGACTATTAATCGCACGCTACACGGCAATGATGGTCTGAAGCAAGAGGAATTGTTAGCCTACCTTGTGCACTGACTGCTAACTGTTACTGAGAAAGTATTGACCACTGTCGCGTCAAAATAAACCATAAACTACTGCTCAATATCTGCATAGATAATGTTTAACGGTAAAATCTCAATTTAGCTTGCACCTAAGTTATAACATATTTGAGTTTGCTAACATTAGCAATAACGTCAGCTAGTTCGAAGAGTATGCAGGCTAACCATTACATTAGCAGCAAATTTCCCCTATTTAAGAATGATTAAACATGGACTTACCTGCAAGTGTTGCACGGGCATTCAACTTCTTTCTTTCTCTGCTCCTGACTCCTGCTGTCTTTTCGAGGCCATTTCCAAAAAAGTTGACTTAGACAGAGAAATGAGATTCAGCCTTAGCCTAGGCTACTGTCAAACTTCGTCAGGCACAATCCAACAGACCACTGAGATAGGGAAGGGCACCCACTGGGAGCTTGGGAAGTTCAGTGTGTGTGTGTGTGTGTGTGTGTGTGTGTTTGTAACCATCGGTACTTTCTTGAGCAATTAAATATATCTATTGTTCTGCCTGTTTTGTGATATACATGCCTAAAAAGTGCCTAATATTTCTATACTGAAATAAAATCGGCATTATAATTATTATGACTATGATGATTTTTCATTAGGCTATTTTTGGTGCCCCCCTCAGCACTTGGTGCCCTACGCACAGCGTGTGAGGCGCGTGGTGGGAGCGGTGGCGCTGAGTTTAAGAGACAAAAGAATACTCATCCTTTGTATACAACCAGCAATGCTGGAGTTAAGTCTACCTTTCAGCACATCAGTTGTATGGCATCTGCTTGTTTTAAAAGCATTTCCAAAACTATTTAAGGCCTCTCATCTAATTTACATGAAATGTAGAATAAACATACATATGTATTTTCTTGTCTTTGTTTTTGGTAGTTGTTGTGTTTGGTATAGTTTCATCATCCAAACGACTGTGATTTACTTTTGTCGGTTCTGCTTCGTGGAATGGATGATTAGGTTAGACTCAATGTTTTCTGTTGAGATGCTGAAGCATTGACGTTGAGCTATTATTGTGGTAAGCTAGTTTGATTTTGCAGTAGTACACACTGTATAGAGTTTTCGTTTTAATTACATTTGAACTGATTCCAAACTTTGGACACTTTCTGTCGTTTTCTCCAGCCCGTCTCTTCTCTTAGCCCCTCACTATTTACGCTCTTTCTTCATTTTGTAATCTGCGCCGTCAGTCTTCATGGCATATGCGTCGCCAGCAGCATCAGCCCGGGGTGCGACAGTAATAATCATCCTTGTGGAAACACCATCAGCGATACAACTTTGGTAACATTGATTAAACAAAGCTTCGAGGCAAATCATTTGGCATTGAGGTTTTTTAGTAATCGAATTATTCCAGTTACTCGAGGAATCGTTTCAGCCCTACCACAAATGTTAATGCAATAGACTGGGGGCGCTGTTTAGCTGGCACATTGAATTGCCAATTGAATAAAGAGACCACAAATCCATGGCAAAATGAAATGCAATTGATTAAGATTTAATTCTAATGTTTAGTCAAAATAATTTAAACTGAATTGAGGATTGCATTGAAACTTTGCATATTGAATTGTCAATTTCGAAATATATATTCAAATTGAATGACAAAATTGACAATTGAATTGACAATTGCAAAATGTAAATGCCATTTAAATAAAGAGAAGAAAAAAAACAATACAAGGGAACACAAGCCACTGAAGCAACCGGGCTGGAGCATATGAAGACAGCAGCATCTGACTGGATTCATGGTGCATAAAGTTTTTGTTTAGCACTCACATGGGAGGGATATGCAGCATCCTCACATCGGTGCGATTTGCCAGTTTAGTGTTGATATTGTGGATGAAAGAGACACAGAGAGAGCAAGTGTGTGCTGTGTCTGTATATATAAGACATCTAGTATTCCTCTGTTGTTATGGCTATTCGCTGTTGTTGTGTAAAACCAGTTCCTCTCCATCCCCTCGCTCGGAGCAACTTGCTGCGAGGTTGGAGGCATTTTACGCACGGTAGCTGAGCTGGCAGTATTGTCAGCAACGCATTCACATGGTCTCCCTCGGCCTCATCAACACCCTCACACACAAACACAAACACACACACACACACACACACACACACACACACAACTGTATGGTTAATACAGCAACAGGTTGTCGTAGAGTCCTTTCCAATCATGTTAGAGAAGGATCTGTTTAAAAAGAGTAAAAGGCCTAATTATGCGCAACACAGCTGAGAAAACACATACACATACATCAGTGTTTTTGTAAGTACTTTGCTGTCTTACCTTACGATGATATACATGACCAGCACGTTTCCAACTAGCCCCACCACGCACACTATCGAGTAGAGAGCGGTGATAACAATCGCTATGATAACCGGGTTGGTGTCGTCTTCCAGGCTGTTGGTCAGTCCCCGATCCCCGCGGCATCGCGCCTCCGCGAAGCTCGTGGTGTTGTCGTCGGTGAAGTTTCCACAGAAGCTGCTGTTGTTGTAGAGCTGGCTCCGGTAATTCGCGTCCGAGCCGTTGCCTGCGGTCTCCATGGTCCTCGTTCGGTATGTGCCGTACTGTAGGTGCTGTGCGCGTCTTTCGACTCCCCTTGGGTGCCCGTCGGAGACTCGGTGCCTGTGATGCCCCGCTGAGTGCTTGTCTGGTGTTGGCTTAAAGAAGCGCTGCGTGTCAGGCGCGGGACGGACCGTCGGTAACGTTAAATCTCACAGTGTGGAAGAATGTTGCCGCGTGTGATGAGGGTATACCACCTAAAGCCTAGTTTACTAACAACCCTCGCGCGGCACAGCGATCCTGCACAGAGCAGAAGCAGGACGTGAAAATGAGTTAGTTCGCTCTCTTTCTTCATTCGTCCCTCGGTTCCTTCCTCTCTTCTTTCCTTCCCCCCTTTTTCCTATACTTCATTTCCTCCCTTTCGCTCAGATTTTCTTATTGCTTTGTTTCCTACGTTTTTTTATTCCCTTCCTTCCATTCTTGCTTCTTTTATTTTTCCTTCCTTCTCCCTTTTCTCCCTCACTTATCTTTGTTCCTTTTCTCCTTCTGTCCTTCCTTTTCTCTTCCCCTTCCTTGCTCCCATCCTTCCTTCCATTAACCCCTCCTTTATTGCTTTTCTCTTTCCTTGATCTTTTCCTTATTTCATTCCTTCCTCCTTTATTTTCTATACTATACTTTTCTTGTACCATCAGCTTCTCCATGAAGTTTTAATTAGTACTCATCATTGTTCTCTGTGGATGGACCGTCTTACAGTTAAGAAGAAATAGCCATCTCATATTATTCCCTTTTAAAGCCCTACTGTTGAAGCTTCCAACTACTTCAGCATTTTTTTCTGTCATTTAAATCTAGTACACATCCAGTAACTTAACTTTAGGTATCCCTCATTTATACTAATTAATGTTGACAAAACTGGTTTCAGGTACTATGCCCCTTTTAAATTGAATGAAAATGCCCTCAAACTAGAGTCATACATTCCTCTTGGAGATTTTTAAAGGTCCAATGGCATGAAAATTTCACTTTATCAGGTTTTTTTAACATTAATATGCGTTCCCCCAGCCTGCCTATGGTCCCCCAGTGGCTAGAAATGGCGATGAGTGTAAACCGAGCCCTGGGTATCCTGCTCTGCCTTTGAGAAAATGAAAGCTCAAATGGGCCGATCTGGAATCTGCTCCTTATGAGGTCATAAGGAGCAAGGTTACCTCCCCTTTCTCTGCTTTGCCCGCCCAGAGAATTTGGCCCAACCATGAGAAAGAGAGAGGCATCATGGCTTGCAAATGAGCAAAGTGGCAGTTGGTCAAGGCCACACCCCCACTCTCCACCTTGCCCCCCCCCTCTCCTCCTCAATAGCATTTAAAGCTACCGACACAGAAATGGCACATACTAAGTAAAGCTCATTGTGGGACTGGCTCTAGTGGCTGTAATTCTGCACCAAGGCTGAATTTCGGGAAAGAGACTTCAGATACAGTATTAGGGGATCACTAAGGTCTATATAAAAGCATCCAAAAAGCAGCATGTCACAGGACCTTTAAGTTTTTTTTATTATTATTTTACATTCTTTATTGGACAGGACAGCCTAGGCATGAAAGGGGAGAGAGAGGGGGAATGACATGCAAAAAATGCCCGCAGGTCAGAACCTAACCCGCGGCCACTGCGTTGAGGACTGAGCCTCTGCATATGTGCGCACGCTCTACCAGCTGAGCTACCCAGGCACAGTGGATTGTGTTTTTGTGAATCTCTCTTATAGATCTTTTAGATATCTTATAAAGATGAAATATATAAAAAAGTAACAATATGCTGAACATATCACTACATGAACTATTCAGTGAAACAACCAACTATACACTAATAATACAAGGGATTCAGGAATAAAAAACATGTTGGATAATAAAACAGCATGACAGCAGCAAGTACCCTAAATATGGACAGTAATGGATGATAAGGGGGAGTCCAGGGATTATCTGTCAAGTTATCCGTGCATGTACATGTCGCGCTTTGATGAGTCTCCTCACTCCTGATTTCTGTTTTCTGTGCTGTATTCTAATCAGTGAAGGGAAGCGAGGGAATGTAGCACAGTGTGATCCAATAGGGATTGATTTTAATCAAGATAATGTCCCTGCTTGTCTCATTACAATTTTAGAGAGGCACGAAATGGGCAAAGATCATTTACTAAACGTGCTGGAGGCCTGTTTGGAGTAAAACTATTTAACACGAGCATAACTACTCAAAGTCATTATTATACGTTTGTTTTTTATAGTCGCTTTAGTCAACAACAAAAAAACGCTCTCCCCCGCTCCCAAAAAAAACTTGTTAGCCAATTATATTAGTGAGCAAGCTGATAAAACCAAAGGAGCAGCAGGGATGGAGGGATGTATCACTTTAAATGCAAAGGGATGTTTTCAAATACACCACAGTTTAATTTAATTGGTATGTGACATTACTTTGCCACTGCTGCCCCTCTGTTTGGTTTTCACATAAAGACATATCACCTTTCAGTTCCGAGCCTGGTAAATCTGAGTAGATTAACTTTTGTGGTTTATGCCTGAGCACTCTTTTGAATAAATTCAACTTCCAGCTGTGCTGTGTTTTGTGCTGATAGGTATTTGATGAATCGGTGTTAGACCAAGAGGCGCTACAACCCCTATTAACACGAACAGGGCACAGATGTCATTTAATTTAAAGGATAGGTTCAGATTTTTCAAGTCTATCTTAATACAAGAGGGGAATTTAGGTATACCAAGAAGTGTAACTTTGGAAAATACCTGCTTCAGTTGTCTGACTCTGACTGCTGGGGGCTCATATCAGCTTTAGCTCATGTTTTAGGACTGCATGCTGATTTTGTCCCCCTTTGCTTATAAGAGTCACTTTAGGAAGGAATAGCAGAGCTGCCGTTGCTTTTGAGTAAACATGAGGTTACGTCTTCAAAAAATGTTAGTGAGAAATTTGTGCTTTTATAAATCTGGGGGGAGTTTACATCCTACATCCTACAGTTAAAACATTTTGTATTCTATATTTCAATTTTTTTAGACCCATTATTTCTGAATGTAATTCCTGGCAGTGTGGAGAAGGCCTTGATACAGACCTTTATCATGTTGGGAAATAAATTTGAACACTTTACAAGCCACTAATCTCAGAGAAAGTTTCCTGGAAAAAATAATAATAGTACTAATTATAGAAAAAAACAAAAACAGTATGTGCAATATGTGCAGTGAAATGTGGGGGTAGGATACTCTAGAGGATGTGCTAAAAGGCTAATGTGCAACAATAATAATAATGAGAATAAAAGAAAGTCTTATGAATAAACACTTATTTTTACACACTCATTTCCCAAAGATATACTTGACTAAGTGATTTGAAGAGAGAAGCTGTTGATGCTGGATGTTTTAGAAAAGTAAAATGCACACTAACATCTTTATTATTCTTCTGAAGCACTTCCACCATGTTCGTGACGTGTATCTCGTGTGAAGCGGAAGGTATTGGGGCTCTATCCTGTTGCCATGGTAAGGATGAACATTACATCTCACAAAAGCAACACCTTCACAGGCTCCATAGGTGTAGTACCTGTTAAGCCTGCTGCCACAGCATGTTGGATATGTTTCCTTAATGTTCCTTAACATGTTCCAGCTTGAACTGAAAATTCACACTTTTCCCCAAGGTGTCAGATTCAACACCTAGTAAGTACATAGGCAGTTGACAACCATGACCATTCACATGCATAGACTGTATAAAAGAAGATGTAGCCACCATTGGTTTGTGGACTACCGGTTTGAAGCCTTGAGTTTGGCATTTTGGCTGTCCCCATCTTGGTTTTTTGGAGCCAAAAGTCAGCATATTTGGACGAGAGGGTAGAGCTGAGGAGCGCTAAGCTAAAAGACAAGTTACCGTTGCGCTAGCTTGGTTAGCAGGGTGCATCTGTAATTCATGCTAACTGATAGAGAGAGAGAGAGAGAGAGAGAGAGCGTAACTGTATAGACTGTAAATATTAAGTCTATGTTTGAGATATGTTTTTTCTCGTTTGGTGGGTGTGTCTTGGCTCAGGTCACAGCTTATACTCAATTAGCAGAGACATGTCTGTAAACTTGTGATAATAAAACATTTAAAACTGCATCAGCGTTTAATGTTGACGTTTGTTTAAGCCATATTACATGAGAGGGTTTAATTTCGAGGTCCGAAAGGCGGTATAGGACTCCTCAAGTGTAATGTAGTGATTATACAACAACGGTTACCAACAAAATAAGTGATCAATCTGTATTCATATTGTGGAGCAATTCGCTCTAGAAATACAAAAAACAGACAGGATTTATAGTCCCTCCCTGTTTAGTAAACCAGCCAATTTACTGTGGGATTTATCAAACTGAATAAATCCCGCCCACACATATAAACACAAAACTGCTTTGCTAACTCCAATGTGTTGTAAGTAAGACATCTGCTGAAAAAGTTGTTGTATTCATTAGCATGATTGCCGTACTGTTTAGTTCACAAACATCCAACACACCAAAGTACGAAGACATAACAGACCAGACGCAAGCTTTTATTTTGAAAAATCGAAGCTTGGAGACAGCACCAGCTGGGAGGGCATGAGACGGGAGCATAGACTGTATATTATTAATATATTATATTAATAATAATAGTAATAATAATATGAATTTAATATACAGTCTATGGAGTTCTCCAGGCTGCAGCCATACCCGACTCTAATAAAAAGGCAGAGCGCTCTTTCCCTGTGGGGTCAAAAATCAAGCTGTTCCACTTAGCTGCTCCCTTTAGAGGTCTGGAGAACTTCCGTTGTGTAATCTGGATGCATCGTTTTTTTGTCCCATTTGTTTTCAGGGTTTGTGTGCTTTTCTTTTTGCATCGTTTTTTATTTGCAGCGCATTTCTGTATTTGGTTGTGTTGTGTATATTTGCAGCGCGTTTGCTGAATGCTGCGCATGTGTTGCCAAATTAATGAAGATGTTTTCTTAATTTGCTCGTGTTTTGTCTATTTGCATGTGTTTTCTTAAAGGTCCCATGACATGGTGCTCTTTGGATGCTTTTATATAGACCTTAGTGGTCCCCTAATACTGTATCTGAAGTCTCTTTCCCGAAATTCAGCCTTGGTTCAGAATTACAGCCACTAGAGCCAGTCCCACAATGAGCTTTCCTTAGTATGTGCCATTTCTGTGTCTGTAGCTATTGAGGAGGAGAGGGGGGGGGCAAGGTGGAGGGTGGGGGTGTGGCCTTGACCAACTGCCACTTTGCTCATTTGAAAGCCATGGTGTCTCTCCTTTTTCTCATGGGTGGGCCAAATTCTCTGGGCGGGCAAAGCAGATAAAGGTGAGGTAACCTTGGTCCTTATGACCTCATGAGGAGCAAGATTCCAGATCGGCCCATCTGAGCTTTCATTTTCTCAAAGGCAGAGAAGGATACACAGGGCTCGGTTTACACCTATCGCCATTTCTAGCCACTGGGGGACCATAGGCAGGCTGGGGGAACTCATATTAATGTTAAAAAACCTCATAAAGTGAAATTTTCATGCAATGGGACCTTTAAGTTGCAGGGCGTTTGCCCCTGTCGGCCACCGTAGAAAACACCCAAAATCAAGTTCACAGCTATTTAAATGTTCACATTGCTATGGATAAGCATTGCTATGCCTCTGCCCTGAAGGACAGATCTCTGTGGTAGCAACTACTGTAAGATAGCTGTGCCCTAAAGCATACCCTGCTTTATCATTTATCAGGCCCTGGGTGGAAACGTTGGTGGTCACAGGGGTCCTGACCAAGGCTTTAACCAGTTTTATGACTTGATTCGGAGAAAATATCTGTAGATGTAAGTGCATGAGAGAAAGGACTTGGCAGCTTCCTGTGAGTTTATTTTCCAGGTTTTTACTGTGTTGGAAAACAAAAGGCAAAACTCCAAATGTAATTATCTTTTTTATTTAGAAACTCACTTAGTGACATTTGTTGACATGTTCTTGCATTAAGTTTTAACAAATAACTAAAACTGGCAAGAATATTGGAAAGTATTCAGCTAAACACACATAGGCGGAGTTTGACATTCGAGCCAGTTACCAAACACAGAAACAAACACATGCATCACCGGTTTGCCAGAAGTATTCTCCTAGTCTTACAGTGTTTTTGTCAGAGATCTTTTACAATTCTCAGATTCATATCCCATTTATACAAGACACACATTTATTCATTCCAGCTGGCTACACCCTGTTTTCACATTGTATTTGATGAAATATGTTTTATCTGGGTAGGTTAATGCAACCGCCTTAAAGGCATGAGGCATTTGAATGTGCACACTGGTTATTTTAACGTTATCTCAATTGACTCGTATTTTGCATTCAAAACAGAGACTCAAATTGAAGCGTGTTTGTTCTAAGCCTGTACAAATCATCGCAATTGGTGTTTAGACAGTAGTAGATGTTCCCTTTGTGTCAGGAACCAGTTCGACAACAGAGGAGACAAGCATTTTTGATGCAGAAGACAGAAAATCAGTCTGGCAATCAGCACATCACTTGATACCTAAACTCAGGGGAGCTCTCATCTGTGCCCAAACTGTGGGTGTATAAGTCAAGAAACTGGTGATTTATTTAGAAGATCAAGAGGAACAGAGTCGAAAATCATGATCGCAGCTGACAAGTAGAGAAACAGCACTGACAGAGGAACAATTGTCATAAGTTAACCAACCAGCATAAACGAATCAGAGAACCATATAAGAACCAAAACAAAAGCTGAATATATAATGTTACGGTATTTTCTGCATGTTCATTTCTAATAGTCAAGCAAAAAATATGTCATGATGACATTAGCTGTTATGCATGGTACTGTAATGGTTCCATAGTCTAACTAAATTATTATATGCTGTTTAAACTGCTGCATTGTTAATGCGACCTGATACACCTGATACTTGATGACCTAATGACACACGCACACACAGGGTCCTCCATTTAGTTGGATAGTTATATGAGTAATTCCCATAATGTTCAAGTCTCTTTGAATGTATCGTAAGTCTGTCTCTTTGCCTCCGGCAGCTCTTGCTTCCTCTGCTTCAACACATTTATGGATCATCACTTTGTTGGAACATTATACACTCTTCAAAATGAGGGTGACAAAACGTTTTGACATGGATTGCCATTGATGATAAAATATGTGACCAGCACAATAAGACCAAGGCTTTGATAAAAGAATGTGAATGGTAAGAGGAAATAATGTTACTGTAAATGCTATAGTAATAAAGGATGAGGATATTATATTTCATCTTAATGGCTTCTATAAATAAAGCTTAGAGCTTAATGAAATGCAGTATTTCTGTAGTATAAGTATACAATACTTAAATTAAAAACAGTAGGGAAAAACAATGACAGTTTTGGAGTTAGTATTATAGGAACAGCACTTACTATTATACTTATAATACAATTTTTATTACAAGTAAAAATATTGACCTGATGATGGCTCTAGAATATTAAAACCTAGGGATCACCAAAGTTATTATAATTCATCCTCAGGGGAACGTGAATGTCTGTACGACATTTTGTGCCGATCCATCTATTAAATGTTGAGATATTTTACTGATTGGTGAAGACTTTGACCTGCTGGTGGCACTAGAGGAAAAGTCAGGGTATCACTAAAATGACATTAGGATTCATCCTCTGTGCACCATCGACGTCTGTACAAAACTTCATGACAATCTGACAGATGAGATATTTCAGGCTGAAACAAAGTAAACCAACTGATTGACATTGTCATCCCTAAGCCCATGCTGCTAGCATAAAAGTACACACAATGTCAAGGAATCAGAGTAATTGTAACTCTATACCTTCAGTATTTGCACAACCACTCTCAAGAACTGCTTCATAGACAGTACACATAAAACGTAATCCTCCAGCATTTCCTGAGGTCATGGATTATGTTAATGTCATATGTGGAAATACCACCTCTGCAATGCTCCAGTTAGTGTAAACAAGTGACTCACAGTTACTTATTTGTTACCCAGATGAAGCCGCCTACACCCGACATATGGGGTCTTTGTCTTTCTGTGGTGTAAATATTGTCAAACAAAGTGAACATTGGCGGAGGAGCTACCTTGGGGCTACATCATGTTGTTCTTCTATGTCTTTCCATCAGTGTTGTGCTTTCAGTAAAATGGTGCAAGACAGTATTCTTCACTTCTTTCCTGTTCACTCCTATTCAGCTCTGTTCAATACAGTTGACTTCAATTCAGTTAGACTCTATTTACCTTATTATATGCCATAACATACATTTCACAGCATCAGATTTAACCTCTCCAGTGCCTCTTGTCATGCATGTTTTAGATCTCTCCCTGCTCCAACACAGCTGATTCAAATGATCAACTCGTTAGGAATCAGCTGTGTTGAAGCAGGAAGGAATCCAAAACCATGCAGGACAATGGATAATCCAGGGCTGCATCTCATGTCGCATATTTGATAGCTCCTCAGTCCTCGGCTAATCGAGATGCTATAGTCAAGGATACACGAGAGCGGCCTTCCCGGAAGTCGTGCAGCTGAAGTTTCTAACTCCTTAGATTAGACAATAATGAGGTTATCTTTTTATTTATTTAATTTTGTTATATTTGGATCACAGATTGCACCTTTAAGGTACCCTACAGAGTCTTTGACCACTAGTGGTGCTATGGAGCAGTTTCGACGAACAAGTCCCCGATTTGTCTTATCTTTTGCTCTATAGGCAAATGAATGAGGACACACGTCAAAAACAAGCACTTGCACCACTCTCACAGTTTTTGATGACATCTCGCCCTTGTTCCTACAGTACAGAGTTGATTTGATTTATTGCTTTGAACAAAAGCATCTGCCAAATAAATGTAATGTAATGTAATGCTTTGATATTATTCACCCTTTATTTTTTACATTGCATATTTTGCATTTCAGTATACCTCAAGGTCAGATCCCACTGGATTCTTCCCGTCTCCCAACAAATGAAGACACATGACTGTAACACATAGATTGTGTTTTAAAGCTTGTTCTCTAAATTACTCATGACAAAAAAACACCCCAAGGACAAGTAGTCACATTTATGTCACTTGTTGTGACTTATGGTTCACTTTCTCCTTAAACTGTAAGTATCATTGTGCTGCAACTCTCCCTCTTTGAAGTAATGGGGCCCTTAACTAAGTCTGTTTCCTTGATAAATGTATTGAATTTCATTCTGTGAAATTGCAACAGCCATTAGTTCTTTATTTTGTATTTAACCCCAAAGTGAGAAAATCATAGTGGTAAAAGAGGCAAGAGCAGCATTTGTCTGTTTGCTCATATCTTACTGCTGCTGTTGTATCTCGGAAACCTCTCCAGAGAAGAAAGAAATACAAAAAATAACTCTGATTTAACATGAGTCATGGACAGTAGGTCATATGAGGGGGAACGCTATCCTCCCTGTTAGCAAAATGACCGAAATGCATGCCACTGTGAACCTGCTATCCCCACTCCACCCCCTAGGGGCAAAGGGGTTGTTTAGTTGAATAGTCTAGACTGCCTGACCCATTGATCCGTCATTTGGCTGAGGTTTGTGCAAGTGGCCATCTATGGCCTCGACCATTCTTCTGAAAGATCAGTGCTGTGTATTGATAAATCCACAGCGCTATCCATGGTGCTGAAGTAGCAAACGGATTTGTTATTGCGACTTTTGTCCCTTCTGTACGTTTTGTCTTGGATCTATAATATTCTCTAAACTAGCTGGGGATGGTACTAAAAAATACAGAACCAAAAGAGTGGTTCATGGGGCGGTTAGCTAGTCGCGGATGAACTGTGGTGGTTGCTTGTCAAAATGTCTTTGACATTTATTGTAATTTAACTTTAAAGTTGATCAAACACAAGCAGCAAAATAAAAATGTAGTGTGCTAGTTTGTTTATTTACACTTCAACCCAGTAGGTGGCACTTGAAGAAGGAGGCAGCCATAATCACAGAAAAACTGGAGCCAGTGGTAACCAAAGCTAGACTAACAATGAAGCACTTTCAATGCAACTCAGGGAAACTTAAAATGTACAACCTTTTATACTCAAAGGTTATAAATAATAAGAGAAACAGCTATTCCTGCATTATTTTTTGTTTGAGATTCAGACACATGGTGTCAAATCAAAGGCTGTCCTTTGTTGCAGAGAATCTGTTGAAATCAGTTTTACCAGCATGTCGGCTGTACAGTGGCTCTAAGGTAGACGACATGATGAGAGTATCAGAATGATTCCTTGTTAGGCGTTGTGAGTGCAGGAACCTTGTGACCGTGTGTCACTATTACAGCCATATTTCATTTTCTTGTTTTACACCTCCAAATAAGACAGAAGGACTCTTTTTCAAAAAGAATTATAAAAAAACATAAAAGTCAGTCAAAACACAAACTCACTATATATATATATATATATATATATATATATATATATATATACATTAAAATGCAAAACTCAGAATTGAACAAGAAAATACAGACAAAACAAGACACAGACCAATACAATAAAGCTTTCTTAAATTACAGGTGATGATTGACAGTGTCAATTTGAGATATTGATGTAGCTTTTAACACTATTAATGATTGAGTTTTAAGCATTGGTCAGGCATCACTAGCACTGCTGTTGGCTGGTTGCCCAAATCTGGCAGTCTGTCCAATGAATCCTGCTGTGTAACCAAGCAATCAATTCTTGGTTCAGCTCTTTTCAAATGGCACAGTCTCCCCTTTGTCCATCAATGAAGAGGGAATAAATAAATAAATAAATACATAAACAGCAGGTTAAGTATTGGTTTTGTATGCAGATTGTGTGTTAAGACTGTGAGGATTGACAGAAGTACTTTGAATATTTCATAGCCCCCTGAGGGCAGACATATAAAGTAATTAAGACACAACCATGTCTCCTAAGATTATGTTCATATACAACTAATTTGTATTAACAACTATATTTTATGGGAAACATTTAGTGTTGGAAATGTACTGTTTTCTACCCATGCAAACAATGTTCAGGCTGAACGTTAAACTGTTCACTCTCAGTATATTTCATGGTCTCCTTAAAGATGTTTAATTCACAAAATATTTAGGGCTTTTCGGCTATTTGTCAGTCTAGATTATATTTGTTCTCAATGAACAGGGATTTGTGTAAAGGTCAACCTCAGATTTACTTTGAAATGAGTTATGAATATTAGTAGATAAGCGAGATTTCAGTGTGCTGTGTTTTTGAAATAAGCTTGAAAGAATACATAATTACATGCTTTGTATTTTTTTTTCACCCATTAGGTTAAGATGACAGATTGTATTTGATAGAGAATATTCTAAAAAAAGATGTTTGTATTACTTTATGTTTTTGTTTTTATGGTCATTTAAATTCTCATGAAAATAAATGTATCCACTAAGAGAAAATGTTTTTTTCTAAAAGAATGATGATGATGATAATAATAATGTGTATATGGAAGGGTGAAACAGCTTCAATCACCACCCTGATGAAGGAAAAAGAGCAACAAAAAAAAGTTTGGTGAATATGCATGGTGTACTGGAGAAGAGTTGTGTGATGTGTTTCAATTTTGTACTACCACTTGTATCCAGACTGAATACAATAAGATCGAGATTAACATAGGCTATATTAAGACACTGTTACACAGTGTTACACCATCTATCTGTGCCCCCTTCATCCATCCATCCATCCATCCATCCATCTCCATATCATCAACATCATATCTCTCATTCACTTCATCCACCCTTCTTTGTATTCATGCTGTCACTGCGTCAAGGTACTTTTGTGCTTTTTAGTATTCTCTCTGTCACTTCACTTTAGCCCTGTGCCTCTCGTCGTTTTATGTCCAGACACCTCAGTGAAGCCAAAAGGAGTAAACAAGAGAGGATGAGTAATATCTCCATTTATACGTAAAAGAAGCAAAACGGCCAATGTGAGTTGACTGTACTCACTGGTCCCTGTTAGAAGACACCCAGAATGGTTATCAAGATAAAGATTACCAAAATAGCAAGTTCTAAAACTTAAACTTTTTTTCAGATGATTTCACTTTATTCTTGAAATAGAAAATAATAGACTATACAAGTTTAGATATTTAAAGGAAGGCTTATGACGCTCAGAAAATTGTTGTTTCTTAGCCATGTTGTTTTTGATGATTGTGTATGTGAAAAACGTGATCTGCAATTCCAACTGTGGTCAATTCAGCCAAGCCCGGTGCTGTAACCACAGTGTCCAAAATCACTCCCTGTTTTGTGTATAATGCCTTTAATTTACTATCTGCCACTATATTTGAGTTTCCAAATTCTGAGTATGAAATGTATGTAATATATTTAGAAAATTTGAAAAAGTCTTTGATCCTCACACTTAGTGGCTTTGCTTCCTTTTGACTTGGAATGACTTGATCTTCCCTAATCTCAAAGATAAAAAAGGATATTTAAAAAAAAACATACAACTCTTAATTCTCATGATGACAGATATACTGAATCAATTCAACAGCAACCAGTCACTTTGCAGTGCAGAACAGCCGACTGACAACTAATGATTCAGATGTAAAGATTTTGCAAGCAGCAGACCTTCATCCAGCGTCTGCATTTTAGTAGTCTCCATACAGACGTCTTCTTTGTCTTCTTAGTCACTTCTTTGTAATAACACACACACACACTCACACTTCTTCTCTATCCAAACACTGCCACCCCACAGCACTTAGGTTTATTATCCTAATGTTCAACCGTCATTTCCAGTCAAGTTAACAAACCCCATAAGAGATGGAGGAACCAACACACCCCGAACAAAGGCCGCTCAGAAAATAGGGACGTGGTGGTAGCATAAAGGGAAATCATACAAAGAGATTGTTGACAATACTGTACTCTGGGTATCTGAGACAATGCTAAAAAAGAACACCAGCCTATTAGGGACAACTGAAAACATGCCACTTTTTTTTCCTTTTACAGCTGCTAGCTTGTGCATGGTTGTGGTCAAGAACATAATAACAGCATAGAGGAAAAAACATCTTAGATAGATAAGACTGGGCAGAGGGTGGGAAGTGAATCTGCTGGGAAAACTGCCATCTATGTCTTATTTGGACAGCGAAAGATGACCCACATGGAAAGCATCACATTCCATCTTAAACAGCACAAATGATCTGTATTATCTCAGACATCTTCATTTAGGATCATCCAGGCCAACCCTCAAACATCCTCCCACATTTTAGAAACCTACAGAGAGAAAACTCCATCCACTTCCACTGTACTGATGAGGAGGAGGAAACAAGGAAGGACCACGAGTGCAGCTGTCAGTAAGGAGGTGGTGCTTTTTGGAACAAATGTTAATACATAAGTGTGTACAATTAAAATGATGCTTAGCATGAACTATCCCACACTATGCAAACTGTTGTGTGGTGTTTTATTGTATCCAAAGCCTTGTTCCTAAAAAGCTACAGCAAAACAGATAAGCTTGTGGCCGGGTTGGCTCAGTGAGTAGAGCAGGTGCACGTATACTGAGAGGTTTATGCCTCGATGTAGAGGTCCAGGGTTTGAATCTGACCTGTGATGATTTCCTGCATGTCTTCACGCTCTCTCTCACCTAGCTGTCCTGTCAAATTAAAGGTGGAAAAAGCCCCAAAAAATAATCTTTGAAAAAAAGATTAGTTTAACTAAATACTGTTCAACAAGATTGTTGTTGAATAAGAAAAGTAGCAAGAAATCATTCAGAAGGCAAGTAAATTGTTGGTATAAATTGTATACTTTAGTGGCTCAAACTAATGACAGAAAGTGTTGTATAAACTGTATTTTAAATTACTGGACAAAATGCTTAGAAAAGATATTGGGTTGTCCCTTTGGTTGTGTAAGCCAAATATGATCTACAGTATTTATAGTAATGCCAAAAAACTTGTTTTATGGCATTATTTTTTTTTTTATTTATTTATGAATAGAAGGAAGACTGCACAGGAAGGTAATAATGGCTTATCTGTCAAGCATGGATGGATGAACTGTACATTGTTTGAATACTTAACATCCCTCTCCCTCAGACACACACACACACACACACACACACACACACACAAACTAGTTTTAGCATGCATCTTGTATCTCATCAGTTTTCACAGTTTAATGCCACTTAATGAGTTTAAATTAACTTTTGTTTTTGTTTGTGTAATCCTCCCAGACATGACACTCGCAGCAGGAAGGACGCTGTTAATTAAAATCAACTTATTATGAACTCAACATTTCATTAGTGTCCATTACATAATTCAGTTTCATGTTGAGGTTGTAATCAGGGATTGGTGGACCACACATCCCACAGACTCCAAAGGGACTTCAGTTTGGGCCAAACAGGCCTTACGTTTAAAAAATTGTCTGATCCCTTTATTTATATACAAGGTACACAACAACTTTCCCAAAGTCTTTCCAATTGTCTGCCCCTCCAAACATTTGTGTTGCAGATTTGAAAATAAATAAAAAATAATGATAGTTATAGTTATAGTCAAAAACTCCCAGAACAAAATTCAACAGCTCGAGGTGGCACAAAGGAAAAAGACACAGACCAAAAAAAAGCCTCAGATGTGTCAGTTTGAGGCAGTTTGTCATTGGTCAACTAGCCTAGCCATCTGGACCAATAAGATAATGGGACTGAGTGGCAGGCAAGCAGCATGGCAGCCATTTCTGTGCACAGGGTAATCCGATTATTATCCACAACAACAGTCAGGTGTCTGCTGGTGATTTTGAAATAATCCTTCCTAATGAAGCCTAAGCAGAAGGCCTTCACAGCCCGTCAGACGTGAGCCCCAAAGAGTAGCTGGACAAATAATTTTATGATGCTGAAGCTTTTTATTAATAGCCAATTCCAAAGATGTTCATACGTGTTTTTCCCACTGTGTAAGACAGTCACTGTAAATTAGTACACATGAACAACTCTTTTTATCAAATTGAGTGCCAAAATTCAAACTTGCGATGTCATCATCAAGTATAAAGTCTGGAACTGAGACAATGAATTGGTAAATATGTTATAGATTACACTGAGAGCACCCAGGGGAATGTTCTGAGTATATGGCTACATCTTCTTTTTCAGAACAGACAACAACAACAGCACAATAGAATGAAGCTTGTTTGGGTATAAAAAGGAAAACAAACATTCTGTTTGTCCACAACATCAGTCTCACAATTATAACATTAATTATGTCTGTGTTCCATTTAGCTTCAGTTTCAGGTTCCTGGTATTGTGTCATGGCTTACTGGGGCACTTGAATGGAATGAAGCCATCGCTATTAATGTTCTTAGTAACATCTGTGCTTTCCCTACAATGTCAAGTCAAAATGTCTGCTGTGAAAAAGTGGAACGCACACTGCGAGGATTTATCCCCTAACAACAGTTGCCCGATTCCATGATGCTCTTGTGGCCAAATGGGAGCTAAAATCTAATGGAAAGCTTCCACAGAAGAGTGAAGCATTGTGCAGCACATTAATGGCCATCATTTTGGAATGACATGTTCAGCAATCACATGTACACATGGGTGTAATGTAATTAGCATGAGTGTAGTCTTTCCTTGTCAACAGTGAGTGCACTGCCATGTGCCATTATATTATGGATACATTACAGTACAATACCAATATTCCACTTGTACTATATATTGGCATTTTACTGTTACCAAACCCTTTTTATAGAAACCTGCATGAAAACATAAAATCAAATTTTTTTGCAAACTTTTTCCTGAATAATGAATAGTCTGTTGATTAATTTCACATGTGGTAAAGAAACATCTTTACCTGAGATTATGTCCCATCTGTTGTAATTTCCTTGCCACACTTTTAACGTTCAGGGTCACTTAATGTCCTTTAGAAAGCATTTGATTTTCTTTCTCTCTGCATCTGCAAATTTAATTTCCTTCTGAATCATGCCATTGTCTCCTATCTTTTACCAAGGTTAAATAATGCTATTCAGTCATCCTTTCCTTTGAGACGTGTTTATAAATGTGTCCTCTGAAGCCAATCTGGTGTACCCTGCATGTTGATTCATTTGTGTTAAGCTACATTCATATCCTCTTTCCTTCCAGGAATTCAAAAGCACCTTTGTTGAGCTGAAAACAGGTAACCTTTACTCGTGAAGGACGCTGAGTGGAGAAGATAAGGAGATATCTACTGTCAAGTGGCATACAAAATTAACTCAGATCAGGCCTCAACATTGGCACCATTCACCAGCCAAATGCTGGTAAAATATGCAAGTGGCTGGTAGATTTGCTTTACTCACTAGCCAAAAAAACAATGGTAATCTATTGAGTGGCTGGTCATATTTGAACATTCACTAGCCATTTGACTGGTGGACGTAAAAGTTAAATTTGAACCCTGACTCAGATAATGGATAATTCTGACATAGTAACGCCCCTGTCACCTACAGAAGGAGAGCATTATGTTAATTTAAACTATTCTGTGATCTCATAGATTTCATTAAAATTGAAGTGCACTTTAACTTTTTACTTTAACTGAGTTACCACTGCTGCTTCTCAAGCCTAAACTTCTTTGTTGTTTTGTTGTGTAAAACAGTGCATTAATACGGAGCATTCAGCTGTTGCTTTTCAAATAAACAATTTAACCTTTCTGTATTCAAGACAATCCAGCAATGAAAAAATGGAAAAGTGCTGGTAATGAGTCAGTGGGTGGATCAAAGTTGTTGTATGTTTCTGGACATAATAATTGCTTCCACCCACCACATAAAAAAAATACACATTTCTGGGAAGAGGACACAGTAATAAAGCACCTGTGCAATGTAATGCTTTTAAATATAGCATCTACATTGTAGCAATTTAAAACATTACATTGTCTGGATGGATGCAATTTGAATGTTGAATTGTTGATATATCTGCTGTTATAAGAGGAATCAGAGTGAGACAATGAATACGATCTAAAAAGTCCAGTTTCAGTGAAAGATGAATATCATTTCACACAGGACTCAAGTCAGTCTGGGCACAGCCTTAGCCTTTTCATTAAGGTACAGATAAATTAATTTCTCTTGCGATATGCAAGCTTATTTTTACCAGTATGACAACTTTATCTTTTAGTTAATGCAGACTGGTTGGTTTCCTTTGTGCTTTAAACTTAATTTGCAGTCCTCTTGAGAGGTTGTAATGAGGCGTCTGCCTTTTCAAGTCAAGTCAAGTCAAGTCAAGTCATTTTATTTGTATAGCACATTTAAACGAACAACAGTTGACCCAAAGTGCTTCACAGGTAGAACAGGGAAGGCAGAGACAATATGCCTTAAAAATACACTTTTCCTTCACTTCACAGCCATGTATTGTTACCAATTATGCTGGAATAACCCAGACAGAAATGTCCCCTGAGTAAATTTGATTTCTGTTCTTGCAGGTCAGCTGTACCCACAGATTTGCAGGGTTGCTGTGCACTTTGTGCATATGAATCATTCTAATTATATAGACAAAGACACATGTCAGGCAGCGAAGGCAGCAATACAATTGCTCCCTATCAGCTTTGAGCATATTCACTATGTGAACAGAATGTGAACAGATGATAGTGAGAGTGAAGAGCTTAAGGTTAACATCAAACCAAAGCCTGCAGTATTGAATATTCATGAACCACAATGTGTGTACTATTGTTTGTATAAGTGTATTACAAAAAGCCGTTCCCCACAAGGTTAACCATTACATTTCATGGTTAAGACTTAGCGTTTTGAGTTTTATTGTCAGTTTAAGGTTGGGTTACATCCAACGGGTGTGTTTGGTAGAGCTATGCTGGAAATAATTCCATTTGTCCCATTTTCACATTTACTGGCAGGAGGCTGCAGTCCATCAGGACCAAAACCTCACGCCACCTCTGCAGTCAGCCTCATTAACAATTGGTCCTGGACAGTACATACCATTTTTGCACATCCTGCCCTAATCCATACAGCCTATTTTTCTTAATGTTAAACAGTTATATTGTACATATTTGCTTCTGTATTTATTGTTTATTCCACATTCATGTTTAATATGTTCATGTGCACCAACAACCAAGGCAAATTGGTGTTACTTGGCAATAAATCCTTTTCTGATTCTGATTCTTACATGTCACCGTAGAAAAATCACAACTGTAAACAATAAAATGAATGATGGCTGAATTCCATTTAGCCGTTTCAGTTTCACGGTCCTGCAAATGCACAAGTAGTCAGGATATTTTTAGGTTATGTTTTTTTGTTTAACATGAGTAAAAGTTTATGAAGCACGCTGTTTGGTTATAAAACATTTCATGGAGTATATGAGCACCCAAAGGGAGAAATACATGTAGGTAGTTCTCTGTTGTTTCCTGCAGTATGGCTGGGCTCAGTGATGTTGTGTTTTAGTAAAATAACCTTCATCTAATTGACTGATTCCAGCCCCCTCTGATGGCCATTGTATGTAAATAAAATATAAAAAAGGAAAAGGAAATAATGAAGTGCAAATTTCGACATAGAAAAAATATGCAGCTGATTATAATGATTCCGACCTCCATAATGTGATTTTTCAATGTGAAATGACAAGTCTTGTGTCTCTACTTTGATGTATGTAGGAGGTGTTATAACGTACAATGTGTGTAAGTGCATGTGCATGTATGTTGGTCTTGGTCTCGAAAGGCCAACATACAGTGACTGACTTAGTAACAACTTTCAACAACAACCACAAGTTTCCACTGTGTTGTACACATAAATAAATATAAAGTCGGTCCTGCAAGGTGTGTAACGTAAACAGTAGATGGATACGCTCTACAGAAACAGACTTTTGCAGAGCAATGCAGAACAGATCAGATGACAAATTGGTGTTTAACAATTCAGGCAGGAAAGCAACATAATTCTTTCGCAGCAGCAGACTCGAGAGAGACTGAATTGTGCATTGTTTAAATACTTTATCTCAGCTGTCTTAATTCAGTTCACTGGAAAATATCTCCTTTTTAGTAAATATGACAGTGTTTCCACATTATTTCAGAAAGGCAGAGGGAAGCAGATGTCTGCTGTTTTCCCCCTCTCAAAAGAATGATGTATTTTTCTATTCAGCTATGACAAAAATTTAGTGTATTTTTTTTTTATAATAAATGTTATACCGTTGGAAAGCCTGTTTAGTACCCTTTTTCCCCATTTGTAAGGAACATGCATTTGCTGGATGAGCAGCAGCGCTGACTATGTGGGTTGCGCCCATGAAAAATTTGTTCTGGCTTATTATGCCATTGACTCGTTTGGTGTTTGGTGGATTGGATGATTGAAGTTTGAAGAAAAAAGACATATTGGCAATTAAACAATTTATTCATTTCATAAACAGGAGCCTCAGTAGCGTGTGGAAGAACCATACACAGCCACGACAGCCTGGCCCCTCCTCTTCCTGATGCTGGTCACCAGCCTGGTCACACACTGCTGTGGGATGGCATCCCATTCTTCAACCAGCATTTGTCGCAAGTCAGCCAACATGGTTGTGTTGGTCACTCTGGCACAAACAGCATGCCCAAGCTGATCCCACAAGTGTTCAATGGAGTTGAGGTCAGGACTGCTGGCAGGCCATTCCATCCTCTCCACTCCCACATTCTGGAGGTAGTCTCTGATAAACGCCACCCTGTGGGGGCGAATGTTGTCATCTTGGAGGCAGGGCTGGACTGGCCATCTGGCATACCGGGCATTTTCCCGGTGGGCCGACGGACTTTTGGGCCGAATCGCCGATATAAATAGGCCTTTTTTATTTTTTGGCCGGTCCGGCCCATAAAGAACTCACAGCGGCCCATTGGTTAATTTTCTTTATTGGCACTGGCCTGACCCAATGAAATCCAGGAACCCCCTTCCCCACTCCGGGCCGCAAATTTACGAATCCCACTATGGCCACGCCTCCCGGCCCTGAGACGTGAGCTGTAATAGTTATGCTGGAAGTTTAGCATTCACATTATAATGGACAAACGACTATGGCGTTATATATACGTGTCAGGGAAGAAGACGAGGAGGAGGCGAGTGAGGAAAAGATGGAAGAGAGAGTAGACGACGATGTGGTAAGGAGTAGGCAAATTAACACTGGCTGTGTGTGTGTGTGTGTGTGTGTGTGTGTGTGTGTGTGTGTGTGTGTGTGTGTGTGTGTGTGTGTGTGTGTGTGTGTGTGTGTGTGTGTGTGTGTGTGTGTGTTTGTGCGCGCTCACGCGCGAGTGTGTCACGTCATAACGACAACAAGCAGTTTGGCTGTAACATTAAAGTTAGTGGCTGTCAGGTAACCTAACAGCTTAAGCTTACATTGAAAATGCTAGCGGTTAGCCTGTTGGGTAGCTGAAAAGTCTGTGGATCTATAAAATCAGTGATGATACAAGCATCAGTGTTCCTTGAATAGCTTAATTAGCTTCTCTTGTATTGGTGCTCTTTTCCAGGGCATATACTACTCTCAGCTTTATTGTAGCTTTTAGGAAGGGTTATAGTTATGGTTATTGTATTTAGCAGACACTTGTGTCCAAAGCGACAAAATATCAATCTTACAATGGTTAAAATTAACAGTAAACTGTTTTTAAAGTTTTTAAAGTTGACAATACAATATCAAATATCAATAATAAAAAATTATAAAAATACCATAAATATACAAATCATAACTCTAAGAATGAATGAATTATTTAAGTGTAAGATCAACAGATAAGTCTTGAGTCCCCTCTTGAAGGATCCAAAATGATCACATGAACGCTGAACACTAGGCAACTCATTTAATGGAACGCACGCATATTTTAAGAGGACTGTCTGCATGGAATTTGTCTGACCAATCACGGTGGGTGTGGGCCGCCTGGCCCAAAAATGCCAGGGCCGATTTTTTGTCCCAGTCCAGCCCTGCTTGGAGGATAGAGTTCGGTCCCAGACAGTGGAGATATGGGAAGGCCACTGGTTGCAGAATCTCATCTCCATATCTCTCTGCATTGAGATTGCCTCCAATGATGACAAGCCTTGTTTTTCCACTGAGGGAGATGCCAGCGTTCTCCGCGTCTTCTCCACACTTTGACCCTACGATCCAACTGCTGTAGGCAGAATCTGGACTCCTCATTGAATATAACGTTCCTCCACATGTTCAGGTTCCAGTGCACGTGTTGCCGACACCAGCGCAAACAGGCCTGACGGTGAAGGGCAATGGTAGAAAAGATTTGGCAATTTTTTCTTTGGCGCAACCCACATACTCAGCACTGCTGCTCATCCCACAAATGCATGTTCCTTACAAATGGGGCACCATTTGAAAGGGAACTAAACAGGCTTTCCAACAGTATAATATTTATTGCCAAAAAGCATTATTACCAAAGAGAAATAATCTACCAAACACAAATTTCCTTACTTTTTGCGCTAAGTTTATATAGTGCTGTTATCTGCAGCATTACAATAAACCTTTTTTAGATAGAGATTCAGATGAGTGCCTAAATCAATGCTGCAGCAGAGTGCAGAAACATGAACCAAGAATAGAAGAAAGTGCCTGAAGAGAAGAAGGCAGTTACTTCAGTGTTTTATTTACTCAACAGCTGTATAGTTAGGTTTTTACATAAAAAGAAACAACATAATGATAATCTATGATTCAGTGTTATAGTTTATGCCCAACCTTACTGTGTAGTTAAAAATGGGCAAACCAGTGGTTCCCAAACTTTTTCTGCACTTTTTCTAAAGCATCACTAAATGTGTATATGATGACAAATCTGATCACATTCATGACAAACTGTGTACTGACACGTTGGCCTGCACAATTCAGGGAAAAATATGAATCACGATTTTTTAGCTTAGAATTGAGATCACGATTTTCTGCCACGATTTTTTTCTCACGATGTGTAATGTTTATTGCACACATGAACCATGACAAAACAAAACAAATTGGCAGTACCAAATATAGATTATTTTTTTAGCACCTATAGCACATTGCGCATCACCACAAACCTGTAAACATAGAGGCTTCAATGAATAAAGTATACAATAAAGTACATACTGGCCATTTAAAGTGATGGTTCTGAGTAATTTCACCCTAGGAACCTTTGCACCATGACCTCGAGCCAAACACCCCCCAGAAGCTTTTTTCAGCTGGGTCGAACATTGGGAGAGTTAGCGTAGAGTAGCGTTATCAGCTGAATAGCTTAGCGCAGGGGCTAATGGACCCAGGTTTGTATCTCGTAAGTTACCCCACTAATAATGCCCGAAATAATACCAAACTTCTACAGTAGTACAAATAGGTTATGCATTTATAAACCGATGGATTGTAAAGTTTGTAAGTACACCAGAAGTTTATGTAAATAACACTTGCCTGCCGGCAGTAAGACGAGTGCTTAGGGACGTCTACAAATTACAACACCGAAAAGAGATACAACAAAAATATTTATTAATTTAACTTTTTTTTTTTTTTTAAGTAAGTGCTGTAGTATAACTAGCAGGAGACAAGTTATAATTGAGGTAAGTTTGGAGACATTACCTTATTTAATCATTAAATTAATAAATATTTTTATTGTATCTCTTTTCGGTGTTGTAATTTGTAGACGGCCTAAGCACTCGTCTAACTGCATGTAGCAGCAGCAGCAGCAGCAGCAGAGACGAGAAGCCAACAGGCAAGTGTTATTTACATAAACTTCTGGTGTACTTACAAACTTTTCAATCCATCGTTTTATGAATGCATAACCTATTTGTACTAGTGTACTCTACGCTAACTCTCCCAATGTTCGACCCAGCTGAAAAAAGCTTCTGGGGGGGTGTTTGGCTCGAGGTCATGGTGCAAAGGACCCTACGGTGAAATTACTCCAACCATCACTTTAAGTACAGTAGGCTACCAAAAATAGGGACATAACATATTGAACTAAATATGGCCCTGATACAGGCTCTATCTGAACTTCTTGAACATGTCTTTACATAATTAAAACATGTCAATCAACATGCTGCAGCTACAGCTTCAGTTTCTAGAGAAATGGAGTTTGTCAATTCCCAATTGAAGTACAGTATCAAAAACAGAATGATTTCTTAGCACACTCTTTAACTGCTTGCCTTTTATAGAATTAACATTCAACTGGCCATTGAAGTAGGTTACCAAAAATAGCACTGCGCTGAATATGGCCCTGAACATGGCTGTAAATAGGCTAATTGAAACGCCTTTCGGACCTTTTGCCTTGTACGGCTTCATCATATTTCACTTTGTGGTGATGTTTGAGGTGTTGGGAAGTCTTGTGGTGTTACTTTGCGGTGCTGCAACGAGGGCAAAGCATGCCTTGCAAATCACATCAGACTGACCCTCGTCGTCTTGCTTGAATCCAAAATACTTCCACACCACCGAATACAAGCATTTTTTTGGAACGAGTTTGGTTTGAGACTGAGTGGTTGGCTGATTCTCGTCACTGGTACCTGGGTTTTGGGTTTTCATCAAGATCCATTTGATTTATTTCCGAAACTTCCGCGCTCGCTCGACGAGTGAAACACGTGACTAAAAGGCGCTTTGTCATTGGCTGAGGGTGAAGACCTTAACTGTGTGAGAGCTGTCCTACCAAAATAAAGGCCGAAAATGTCCCCCCCCCCCCCAACCCAAAAAAAAAATAAAAATCGAAGTCATTTAAAAATTAAATCGTGAACAGGGTGAATCGAGATCGCGATTTTATAACAATTTATCGTGCAGGCCTACTGACACAAAATCTATTCCACTTGTATTTACATCTGCGCATATATGGTGGCCCAATGGTTAGCGTTCTGGGTTTGAATCCAGGTCGTTCCGGGCTTTTGTGTGTGGAGCTTTATAGTTACAGTCATTTTAGCAGAGTCGTCAGAGCCAATAAAGCTGATTTAAGTGGTTGGCTTGGCTCCATTTAGTCCCACAGAGACATAACTCCTCTCCTGTTTTTTTTCTTTTTATTTAATTCTACAATCCCAAAAGTTCCTGGCGGTGTTTTAATATCCCTTTGTGTTGTAATACTGTTTACTGCTCTGTAAACTTAAAACCTTCCACATAATGTGTCATCTGCTCCAACAACATCCCTTTGAATTGTATGTTTGTGTATCCATGGAAACAACAACTCTGCAATCCCCTAAGCTCCTTTCTTCTTTTACTAATATGAGGTACAGTTTTGGCACCTTTGCGTTGTGTACATGCATGTCACAGGGTGTGTGGGTTGTTTTAGTTTTTTTAACAAACTCCACACACACACACACACACACACACACACACACACACACACACACACACACACACACACACACACACACACACACACACAGCAGCAAATTCCACACACACATTTCCTGACAGGATTTCCCAACAAAGCTGAAAGGAAGCGCTGCCAGCACCTCAGCTCATGTTGACAGATCTGTCAACATGTCAGTCATTCCTGTGGCTGATTGGAGCTGATTGGAGCTGACACTGAGGAGAGATAGAAATCCTGATAGAAAGCCTGGATATATTTTTACCAGGTAGCTACGTCAATTTCAATCAAAACATACTTTCATTACTTTGCCACTCTCTTCTGCACGTTCTTTCACTTCCTGATCATATACTGTGTGACCTTGACATTTAGCAAAGCATTACAGTTTTTTGATTGCTTTGATGCAGCAGTCAACTCAAACTCCACTTTTCAAAACAGTTATCACACAGGCCGAAACAGTGGCACTCATGGTCAAAATGACACATTTTGTTTGCAAAAGGCTCTAACCGTGCCAAAACATTTAAAATATGTAACAAAAGCAAATTTTGCCTTCAAACAACACAACTTGCAAACAAGTGTATGAGCTCTTCCAATCAACCATTACACAGTGGACAACAAAATACAGCACTCAGTGTGAATCAGAGCACCATTGCTTGTCATTGTAGCCTATTACTGTACGTAGCTTTCATGCCAGTGCCATTTGTTGTCAAATTTGCCTCCAAGAATTGGATCCAGAATCAGAAATGCTTTGATGCAAATTGTATTGATTCCATTTATTCTTATTTTCAAACTGTGGCTGAAAACTGAAATACTGTAAATATTACACAAAATACATGTAAACCAAAATAAAATCTATTAGAGTATAAGAAATTAAGAAAATAAAAATAAAATCTATTACAGTAAAGTATAAACATCTATTACTGTAGAGTATAAGAAATAGCCACTATTGATACTAATGCTGCGTTCATGCCACCTCGGAATAACAGGCACCGCCCCCCTGGTTACGTTGTTTTTCCGACTGGCAGCGTTCATATGGTCGGGATCTGGTCGGGATGCTTGTTCTTCTTCTTCTGTTATATTGGCGTTTGGCATAACAACTTGTTGCATGACTGCCACCAATGGTTGGCCGTAGCCTAGAGCATCAGGTGTGTGAAAACATGGAGGCCACAATAACAAAAAGATTGTCTGCTGTTTTCTTATGCGAGCATCCAAACAGCACATCGCCAGGTGTTTGTTTGTGTTATCTGCAGGACAACGGACGGGAAAAGACACGGATAATGTGTTTTTTTTATAATTTTAAACATGTTATGTCTGTGTATGTTTCTTGGCAGAGGCATTTGTCCACAATAAACAGTTTATTGTCATTGAAATATGTTCAGTGAACCAAAGTCGCCTACATCAAACGTCAAACACGTCACCAACTGGGAAACTCGGTTATCAAAATCCTGCCCGAGTTTCCCACCTCTGATTCCCACAGGACGTTACGTGAATGGTGACGTTTTCACTCGGAAAAACGTTTTTCCGATGTCCATGAACGCACGGTCAGTCTCTTCTGTCTTGACGAGGGGGCCACATGGCCTCATCCACATCACATTAAGGCCTGCAGACTGATTGCTAATTGAAGATTTGTGTGAAGGAGTGTCAAACAGGTGCTTCAGTGATTTCATACTGATGTAGGTAGTTTCTAATAGTTAGGAACAGATGATTTCTGTTTGGTTACCATAGCTAAAACAATGGAGTTTGGACTGCTTGAATGACATCTGTGTTAACTGTTCTGCAAAAGGGTGGGGAAAATGTGTCAATCCAATGAGAAAGGGTTAACACATTTGCAAGAGGTGTCTTCTGCTCTGCTGAGACAGTGATGATGAAAACTGAGTGGATCCCAGTTTCTTTAAGCAGGTCAAAGCAATCAAGAAAAACTGTAAATCCAGCAAAACATGGGACTTTAGTGCTCCATGTTGATATGTGCAGTCATTCCCTCTGAATATACCACTGCATGCTTCCCTTCTGCTCCCGCGTTTAGATTTATGTGAATTCACAAGTTTATTTTATTTTTTTCTCAAACTGTGTAGATTGTATGTAACAGATCTTGTTTTGATTTGTTGCTTTTTACTGTTTTTATTTTAAGCACATTTTAAGAAAATTGTTTTTGCATTAGTAACTTTAAGGTTACTAAACAATTTACCCTCATTATTTTTAATGGGAAATACAGCCAGCTTACAAAGTGAAAGTTCACTAATTGTTTTTTTTCCATTCATTTCCAAACTTTAGAATATGTTACTGTAATGATGATTGATGATAACGGAACAATTGCATGGCAGATACTAAGACTGTTTATTCATAACACTATGAATTTTAGTGTCACTTTGCGTCCACGACCCATCCATGCTGCAGAATTCCCCTCAAAACTGTATTTCGGCTTTCAGTAAAATACATTAACATTAGCCATCAGCTACAATTTTCAGGTGTGCGGTCATTTCCTACAAAACAACCATTACATGGTGTCTGATGGCCGAGAGTAGAGTGGAACAATAAAAAAGAGAGAGGGACATCAGTTCAGTCCACTTAAAAATAAAAAAGCAGTCAAGAGAGTGCAAAGCCAGACCAACTGATCACAAACGTTGCCACCCATCTTGCATTTACTCACACTTGCTCTTTACTGCTGTTGGAACAAGTCTTTCTTTTGACAATTTTGGTTTCAAAAGTGGCAATTTTGGCCAAAAGGTAACAAGTTTGCATCCCTGCTTATAGTGTTTTCCTGGCAGGTTCAACAATGTCATCCCTACACAGACAAAAAAAACAGCCCTTTACAGTAGACAGTAGACAGTATACAAACACACACACATACAAACAGACAGAATCTGTTCCAGGAAGTAGCTTCAGGCAGTCTCTCCTAATCACCTATGCAGCCAAGCTGCTGAGATGAGGGTAATAAGTCCCAAAGGACTCATTTTATTGATAAATAGGCACACACACACACACACACACACACACACACAAATAATAAGCGCTGTCTTTGCTTCTGCTACGGCCTGAGGAGATTTTCATTGCCGTCCCTGCAGAATTATTAATTATATACCCAGGATGACACTTCCAGCAACACAACTCTATCATTCCTAAAAGAAACGGCAGCAATAACAACCTGGCAATAACCTGCTTTGTGCCAGGAAGGATTTAAGAATATCCTGACCAGACTTTCAACTTTAAATTACTTTCATGGTAATTAAAGGGGCTGTACTCGACATTCAGAACATTAATAAGGCAGCAAACACCTACTGTATTTGCTATGTGAAAATATAGAGGAGTAATGGCGTCCTGAGCAGAGAATGAAGTCTTACTCCCTCTGTCTCTGTTTGGTTATATAGCCGGTCCGACCGTGCATGCACGTAAGTGCATGTGGCCGTGAAGAAACGTCGGTATTTCACGTATTGGGGAACGGTCTGTGAGAGCGCTGTGAAGGCAATCCCAGCCCACTTTTTTTTCTGTCAGTATTTCAATTAAATTCATGAAATCAAAGGTGACCAAAAACAAAATGGGTTCCTGCAGCACCAGTGGTCATATTTTCAGCAGGACATGTACAAAATGTGAGCTGGGTGAAGTGAAATGTCTGAAACTTTAGTGCACAAAAATCAGGAGAAGGTGTTGTAATTTTGAGGATTATGTGGGGTGTAGGCTATGTGTACATAAAACCTGACAGTACCAGTGAGGCAGTTTGATAATTCTTTTGCTGAGATACTTTCCCATGATGTGTTTTTCTTTTATCTGAGTTGAAGCTTTTGATTAATTAATGGGGAGTCAAGCCACTTTTCTGATCTCTGTTGCACTCATGCATTAAACATGGTAATTTTAGAAAGCAGAATAAGGAAATAAGAAACTTATATGACAATATTGGAGATGAACACATATTCTACTGGAATCCAGGCTGGCTAATCCCATCTGACAACTGAACCTGTTTTAAACTTTAAACAGATCAAAAAGTATACTTTATTTCAGGGTTTCCAACTGTCATTTGCTGAATTAATGGGATCAAATACAGAGGAAAGCTCCCCTATACAAAATAAAAAATCATGTGAACAGAAAATTCTTTTGAGGGTTTGCTGGGTTGAGGGACTTTAGCTGGCTTCTGAGCATGATTTACTCATTATTTTGCAGGAGATGTTTCCCACATGAAGTACTTAATTAGATTGTTAGGAATTTTTCTTACAATGAATACAGAGACAGTCAGCTATCGACTCAGTCCGTCCTCGGCTCAGACTCCCAATGGAGGAACGTCAGTCTGTTCTACTCTGCCGACAGCCTCGCCATGACACATTTCTCACGGCTGTATCCCTCCTCCCTCTCTCTGGCCCAAGTGGGCAGACAGGACTCAGAGGAAAATCATCCCTCTGGTTTTAATTAGGCTTTTTAATTACAGAGTGGAGATGCTTTTCATGGCGACTTGCTGAGGTAACAGTTGAGCGGAGATGATAGCAAAGGGATTGTAACTTGTGTGTCACTGCTAAAGTGTTCAAGTTCTGCCAAGCTGATTCCCCACTAAACTACTAGGTATCTTGTTTTGTTGATGAAGTTACTTGTCAGGCAAGAGGAAAAGATTTAAATTCTAGGGATTTAAAAAGGTAGAAAAATTAATTCAAAGCAATCTAAGAGATGAGTTATGGTTCTTTAGGGGTAACAGAATGGTAAATAATTTATTATTTTACATCATTGGAAAATTATGTTTTTTTTTCTAATAAATTAAGTAACTTAAAGTTTTAGATTAGGTGTTGTTCATTCTCAACACCTTTCTGCTTTGACTCTCTCTTTGTATGTTACTCACTGTCGATCGGCTGTTAGCTTCAGCTGGCTAACGTTAGCTGTCAACCTCCCGACTAACGGTTACCGCTAGCTAGTGATCTAGCAAGGATTATCCCTTCAGACCACAGCGGACTTCAGTGGACTCTCCATCCAAACTCCTAACTCGACCTTCGTCTGCCACGCCTGCCGGACTTGTACTCCCTGTCTCCACCGATCACTTGGTAGCTTTGAGACACCTGGGGCCTGTGCTACGAATCCAGTTCAACATGCCCTGGATTTATTTCAGTTTCCCGGCTTCACCTAACCTAACAACCGCGGTCCCCTATAAGCTGTGTCACGACGGTGATTAACAACTAGTTCAATCAACCCAGGGTTTCCCAATCCAGCGACGCGCCAATCATCCTGTTAGGGTTAGGAATCTTGTGTGATTTTTGCTGATATACAGTAACTTATAGTATCTCTTTTGGAGAGTGAACAGTTAACAGTGAGGCAGTTATGAATGAGATCAAATTGAAAACAGTAATGCTGGATCACATGCATGCCTCACTTCCTGTGAATCCCTCAGATATGTGAATGTAAATAATGGTGATCGTAAATGCTACGTTTCATTTAAAGATACAAATCCAACGCAGACCTTTGCCGTGAGATTTCAACTTGATTCCAATTTGACCTGCCGAAATTTCCAGAGCAAATCGTTAGTGTCAGAGGTAGGGAGAGGAAGAATTGAAAAACAGACTATGAGAGGAAGTGAAAAGGTATGGGCACAAATGGGGGATGGATAGAGTGGAGAAAGAGACTATCATTAGTTTATCGATTTGTACCCTCCATCTGGTGAGATGGATGCAAGTGTAACCATGGAAACTACAAGTGTGTATGAGTCATGGGTCGCAACTTTAGAGTGGGGGGTGGGAAGAGATTGAATGAGGCTCACAGGGACCATAAAACAAGTCGGAGGGAAATTATTGTAGAACCAGCACAGGATTTTGTTTCGGTCTTTTGATTCTGTTATCAAATATTCCCAACTGTGGCTCCAATTAAGTCTGTTGAGGCTCCAATTAAGTCTATTGTTTTTTCTATCTTATTTGACAGATATATGTGTTAGTCAAAAGTTGAATTGCGTGAATTAAAATAATCTAAGAAGTTCTTACAATTTGGTTCATAATGGATAGAAAACAGAAATGTCAACGCTGCTGAGTTGATGTTCTCAGTCTAAATGCTGCAAACTGGTCTGACAGGATGGATTTGATCAATTTTAGTGAGGAAAGTCCATCAAGAGCGAGTTTCTTCTTTTCCTAATTTTATGAGAATTGCTTATAAATGAGGAATGAATAAATGTGATTTTAAACTGATGACATGTTTCAGAGGCCCGCAACAGACAATAATGCATTACTTCTGTTCAGTTAAATACAATGGATTTTTAGATGCTCTATAGTTGTAACTGGTAAGGACAGAACTTTCTTTTGCAGCATTATATCTCCCAAATTCTGATAAGTCTAGATTTTTGTTACTGGAGTTTTAAAACAGTTTTTTCATAAGAAAGGACTAAAAGACCTCTCTGAGGTGTAATTGACCCCTAGCAAAAGTAATGTCACTTTGTAAGATAAGATACTGTACATACAACAAAAGGAATGAAGCTCAGCATAAGTTCATTCAGGAAGACCTCTCTGCTTCACATGTCTCTCTCTCTCTCTCTCTCTCTCTCTCTCTCTCTCTCTCGCTCTCTCTCTCTCGCCCAACTAAATCAGCTACATTGTCATCCGCAGAATGTGGGGAATCACTCTTTCAGTTAAACAGACCAGATTTTGCCACAATCTCCGTGATCTATTGCGTTGTTGCATTCAAACTTTAAATCTGTTCTACCCTTTGCTGCTGTCAGTTGTCATTTTAAGCAAAATGGATGTGACCCTTCTCAACCTCATTCACCTCCAGTTCTCATCATTCCCAGCACCCACCCATCATCAGAAGCCCTGCTGCACATCCCATCCATTCAGATCGTCAGGCTTCCTTTATACCTTCATCACCACCACCAGTGTCTAGACTCCATCGGGGGGGATATCCATGGCCTCTATACCCCTTTAAATGTAATATTGCGATGGGGTCTTATTGCCAAAATCTCTTAACACATTAACCTCTTTTATCAATTATCATTAAACGTATTTCACTCTTAAATTAAGTCTCTCCTGATTGAAATATATTAATTCATGCATAGCCCATATGCATGAACTATTTACTTTTTGGTGTAATAACAATGCTGTATGGTAATTTATGTTACCTTCATCAAATGTGCAAGTTGTGTGTCCTCAGTTTCACCAAATTATCATAAATTGTTAATTCTGAACAATGATTCCTCTCTCAAGCTGGCAGAAAAAAAATATTGCTAGCTGGTGTCACACCTGCTAAAAACATGCACACATACAAACATACAAATCTGGTTTTAGTAGTAATATGGAATGATCTTTTACTGAAAACATTACTAAACTTTTCAGGCCTGGTCTGCAGCAGCTTTACTAAGGACTTAAAGGGGTGATAGAATGCAAAACCGATTTTACTTTGACATAGTTGAAAAATGTGGGTAAATAGGACATACATAGAACCTCAAAATCCCATTGACACCTCTTTCCTCTGCAAATCTCACTTATTTGGCTTTACCTTCTGTCTTTGTAACGCCCCAAAATTTATGGGCACAGAGGGGAACGTGTGTGTGTGTGTGTGTGTGTGTCTGTACATGCTAAGCTCAACCAATCAGCATGCAGCTCATCTAAATATTCATGAGCAGACCATATAAGGCAGAAAAGCTCTCGTTTCAGTCCAGTCCCATTTAACTGGGCAGCATTAGTGCCCAAAAAAACAGCAAAAGAGACATTTTCAGCCCAACCAATGTTACATACCCTATTAGGAGACCTTAACGACCAGCGTGAAATGCTGTATATAACCATTCTATCACCCCTTTAATATGAAGTAATTATCTTTTACTAATTATCCTTATCATTTTTTACTTATTTTTTGTTGGTTTGTTTCTTTCCCTTACTCTGTCACAATTTGAATATGTTGCATATATTGTTCTAATAGTATGGGAATATTATGTTTTGTATGTAGTGCCCGGAGTCTATATATATTTTATTTAGTTTAAGATAATTTTTCAACATGGCCGTTGTGTTTGTGCATCCAAAAAGTGCTGACCTTGTTTATTGTGTTACTGTGAGAATGTTGACTTTATAATTATTTGGAGATCAATTTGTTGATTTGCAATTATAATATTATGATTATTATCATTAATATTATTATTATTGTTATAATATTAATATTTCTACACTTACAGCAATGGGGTCTGTGGGACCCCAAACAATGAGTATGTCATCAAAACACAAGAGTTAGTTAGACATCTTCAATTGTATATTTCTTTAAAGGGAATGTTGAATCATTAACACACTGGTCACTTACATATACATTCTTTAATCGTTATACATACATATATATATATATATATATATATATATATATATATATATATATATATATACTCACCTAAAGGATTATTAGGAAGACCTGTTAAATTTCTCGTTAATGCAATTATCTAATCAACCAATCACATAGCAGCTGCTTCAATGCATTTAGGGGTGTGGTCCAGGTCTAGACAATCTCCTGAACTCCAAACTGAACGTCAGAATGGGAAAGAAAGGTGATCTAAGCAACTTTGAGCGTGGCATGGTTGTTGGTGCCAGATGGGCTGGTCTGAGTATTTCACAATCTGCTCAGTTACTGGGATTTTCACGCACAACCATTTCTAGGGTTTACAAAGAATGGTCTGAAAAAGGAATAACATCCAGTATGCGGCAGACCTGTGGGCGAAAATGCCTTGTTGATGCCAGAGGTCAGAGGAGAATGGGCCGAGTGATTCCAGCCGATAGAAGATCAACTTTGACTCAACCACTCGTTACAACCGAGGTATGCAGCAAAGCATTTGTGAAGCCACAACACGTGCAACCTTGAGGCGGATGGGCTACACCAGCAGAAGACCCCACCGGGTACCACTCATCTCCACTAAAAATAGGAAAATGAGGCTACAATTTGCACAAGCTCACCAAACTTGGACAGTTGAAGACTTAGATTTACATGAATCTATAAATGCACACTAATCACATTAATCAACTGAAGTAGCAGGTGAGCAGAGTGAGTAATGAAAATCAGTCCTTATTATGATTGATTCTTGGCACAGGATGTGACACACACATGCTTAAGAAGAGTTGACATAATATTGCAGAAATCTGAGAAATGTGACAGAGTGTGACACTATTTAAAAGACACTGGATTCACAATAACGCACATGCACAGAAACATGCAGGGTATTTTATTGTATTTGCACGATAAGCTTTGTTTCTGTTGATGACAGACAACAAGTCTACACTTCTCAATAAACCACTTGGTTTTTGAATTGGTATGTCAAGAAAACTGTAAATTACTGTACTTCTCCAAAGCTCTGTGTACATGCAGAAATTGAGTTGGTTGAATAGATACTCAAATATGACACAAAATATTCCATCCCTGAATATGATATATGGTATGATTAATTCAGACAGGAGAGCTGCAGGGGAAATCAATATGAATGGCCTTAGCCATATATGCAACATGACAAAGAAATCAATTTCTAGCAGTTTCTAGTAAGTTGCAGGAATCGAGTGATTGCAAAATAGTCAAATCTACCGCCATTTGTCTGCAAAGGTAACAATTAGAAAGATCTTTCTAGTTTCCTTGAAGACTACCTGGAAGTGATTTTTGTGTTTGCATGCACCACAGGAAATCAGTCTATAGCTTCATATGTTTTTTATAGATATGAGCGTGGTATCAAACTTCTGATCTAGCTTTTATGGCAATAAAGTGTATTTCAGAAAATGTCGGACTGTTGCTGAGTTTCCAGAGATTCTAAACATGTCATGCAGAGACATGTGGATGAAAAGATGTTAGATGGTGGAAAGTATGTTTTATTTATCTCTGAGGATACTAAGACATTTCTGGGAAATTATCGTAAAAGCAGGCAGGCCATCCTGTTGTGTCTGTGTGTACATTTGCAGTGTTTTCACTCAGGAGGAAAAACAGGTTTCCAAACTCAAGCTGAATTTAACAAAAAATACCATATTTTGGATGTCGAAAGGTTTAATGAAGAAAAATGGGACCTTTATCACAATCATTTGCCTTCTAAATTTGGTAGTAAGCCATGAGCAGATGGAAAGCCTCATTGACTTGGAAAACTGCTGATGAATATTTGAGACTCTTGGGAGACTCAATGAATGATGAATCTTAAACACAGCTTCATGTCAATCAGCAAGTCGTAATGTAGTATAGGTTTGACAGAGAGCCTAAGAGAGAGAGAGAGCGAGGGGCATACAGAGGGAGTATGTAAATTTGTGTGTGCCTGCGTGCGTGCGTGCGTGCGTGGACAGGTTTTGACATTTCACCGATACATGATGAGAGATGACAGGTCCAGAGCACCGACTCGTTCCGCTTTACTGCAGAACTGAACTTCAGGACTTCTTTGAAATCCTGCTGCTGTGCAGCATAGCGATGTCAAATGAAAAGTATCCCGTCTTCAAAATGTCGACTTTACAGAAAAAAAATTGTAATCTAAGAATGACACCTGACAGCTGAAGATTATCAATTTTGGAAAGTTTTGGGGAGCTTGAAACTCAAAAAATATGTGTTCCTTTAAATTAGTTGGTTGGAATCTCCCTGCTTTCTCATTTCTTGACAAGGCTCAGTATTTTCTTAAAACATATAGGCTCTGTGGTTTTAGGAAACATTACTCAAACATAAGGAAATACTGCATATGTTGGGGACTATTTTAATAATACTGTGAATTAATACACATTTAGTAAGCTAGTATTTATCAATACTCTAATTATTATTATTATTATTAAAACTACAACAATATGAAGGGTTTAAGTCTTCTATATTGTATTAACATATATATTTTCTTGTTGTCCACAAACTCCATGAAAAGAACAAAACACAATGAATTGATCCTACTATCAAGCAATACCTGTGTTTTAAAACCCTGATATAGCTTACAATAGCATTAGTAAGTATTTCTCTGTGCTGCAGACTTCCATTGAAGTTCAAAAACTATTAAAGCTGCGAGCAGCGATGAACGCGCCCTCGCGCCTCTGCGCGCGTCGGGGTTACCGGCTGACGCCGCTCCTTGCGACCATGCATTCGCGCGGCACTCAGACACCACAAATCGTCAACAATGAAATTAATGAAAAAGGGCGTGGCAAAAGCAAAGGGGGCGGGTCAAACCATTCAATGATACCTCACATAAGACTCTACCTTAAACGGGTCAAAAGTTATGAAAGGGGGCGTGGCTTAACCATAGGGGGTGGGTCAAACCATCACCAATTAAAAAGGAACTCTCTGCTGAGTTCAATTATACCTCACACAAGGGTCTACATGAAACGGGTCATTAGTTATAAAAGGGGGCGTGGCTAAAGCATAGGGGGCGGGCCAAACCATCACCAATGAAGAAGGAACTCTCTGCTGAGTTCATTGATACCTCACACAAGGGTCAACCTTAAATGGTTCAAATGTTATGAAAGGGGCGTGGCTTAAGCTTAGGGGCGGGCCAAACCATCACCAATGAAGAAGGAACTCTCTGCTGAGTTCATTGATACCTCACACAAGGGTCAACCTTAAATGGTTCAAATGTTATGAAAGGGGGCGTGGCTAAAGCTTAGGGGGCGGGTCAAACCATCACCAATTAAGAAGGAAGTCTGTGCTGAGTTCAATGATACCTCACACAAGGGCTTAAACGGTTCAAATGTTATGAAAGGGGGCGGGGCCTGAGTAAGTGGGCGTGGTCATATTATAGGGGGCGGATCAGTATCACATGTAGACCACACATTCTGAGTTTCATGTAAATCGGATGATGTTTGTCATATAAGGCGCATTTCCTGTTGCCAGCGGGGGGCGCTATGACCAAAAGTCAATTTTGGCCTGTAGGTGTCCTCAGGCCTGGACCCTTGTCAATCGTGAGAAATTTCGGGCAGATACGACAACCTACACTCAAGTTACAACAACTTCTTTGTTCATCGCTAAACACTCAAAATGGCCGCCACGCCACGCCCACACCGTCTGACGAAAAGTTTTTCTTTTAATAACTTTTCATCGTTAAGGTGTTGGGATGGTACAGACCAAGTTTGAAGTCCATCAGATGAAATCTCTAGGAGGAGTTTGTTAAAGTATAGCACCTTGACTTTTAGGCCTACTTCCTGTTGCCACTAGGGGGCGCTATGACTTTAAGTAAATATTGGCCTTTATTTGTCCTCAGGGTTGGACTCTTATGAATCCTGAAAAGTTTCGAGGTAATCGGACAACGTACACTCGACTTACACCCACTTCCTGTTTCGCGCGGCGAAACGCATAACACGGCCACGCACGGCCAACCCCTGTCGACCGAAAAGTTTTTCTTTTAACAACTTTTCATCTTTAACATCTTAAGATGGCACAGACCGAGTTTGAAGTTGATCGGATGAAATCTCTAGGAGGAGTTCGTTAAAGTACGACATGTGGAAATGGCCAAAATCGCACTAATTTCGAACATTTAATTCATGTTGGGTTTAGGGTATGGCTCTAATGAAGTTTTTTGTACATCTTGACATGTTACATATGTGTACCAAGTTTCGTGAGTCTACGTTAAACGCACTGCAGGGGCTCAATTTTCTTAACTTTCTAGGGGGCGCTAGCGAGCCATTTTTGTGCGCCTATTCCCGAAACCCTTAAAATACGTAAATTTTCACCAGACTTGATGCGACCGCCAAATTTGGTGAGTTTTTGAATATGTTAAGCCCCTCAAAAAGCCAATTCATTTGACGGGAAAAAGAATAGAAAGAAAAAAAGAAACAATAATTCCTTCTGTTTCAATAGGGACTTCGCCGCTGTTGGCGCTCGGGCCCTAATAATTCCTTCAGTTTCAATAAGGCCTTCGCCGCTGTCGACGCTCGGGCCCTAATTAAGTAAGCCAGTAAGCCACACTGTTGCACTGGGTGACATGTATAAACATAGGCTCTGTAGTCTATTTAGACTCAATCCCATACACACAGTACCATTCTGCTGCTTTGTCTTCATGATCTTTAAGGTAATTCTGATCAGAAATGCCCTTGACTTGCTTTGATATAGGCTACATGACAAAATAAACGTATCATATGGTTGATAATAAACATGTTACATAAGGATGATTCATTTGATTCTTAATTCACTGAATTTGAACAAGGTCGACAAACATTTAACACAAAGTAAATGATCACTTTCCATTAAATCCAGTTAAGAAAAAAACATGCTGAACTTTCTGTTGAACATCTTATACCAACATCAGTCCCTGACTAGTTTTATCAACAGTGCACGTACCTAGTTGTTATAAAGTTGTCTGAGTTGAAAGCAGCACTTCATTTCAGGCTGGCTGGGCACAACTGAGTGTCTGTTTTTTATGGTTGTGTTGACTGAGAGCATGAACCTTTCGAGAAATGTGTCCAGCACTGTGCACACTCAGAAAAGGATTTATTTCCAAACAATCAGAACTTGAGCTTTAACTTTAAAAGGGCGTCCTCCACAGAAACTTGTTTAAACTTCCAAAGGTGGTGTATTTTCAGCTCCCTGTGCTTCAGAAACAAATAGGATGAAAAGTATTGTGTTCTGCCTCAACACCACTCAGATAAAAATGAATTCACCTGTGGGCCAGACTGTGATCATGCACCTGCTCTCCACATCACCAAACCCCCTGTTTAATTCATTTAAATTCTGCTTTGCACTTTCACAAAGCTGTGGCAGTAAAACATAACAATTCTCGACCCCACACGCATGCAAACACACACACACACACACACACACACACACACACACACACACACACACCCACACACATATTTGGGACTGTCCAAAACTATTATTACGATAGACTGTATATAATAATGGATTAACCTTCCAGGACTGAAAAGTGAAGTCAATGTGGACGTGCCTTAACCTGCATTCTATCTCATTTCCAGCACAGGGGGCGACTCCCCCGGTTGCAAAAAAAAAATAACTAAATTTCTATACAAGTCTATGGGAAAATGACCCTACTTCTCACTTGATTTATTACTTCAATAAACATTTTCATAATGAGTTTATGGCCTCAATCGCTATGGTCTTCAATATAACATGATGGTCTTTTTTGTAAATTATGGTTCCATTTATTTTAAAATTATGCTTATGCGCATCCATGGCCCTGTGTAGCCTACATTAAAATAGCTGCAAACTTGTGTTTGGGTGTTGTCCATGTTTTCATCTTAAACTTTGACCCTCTCACATTTCATCAAAGTTGACTGGAACATTTGGTTGCCTAAAAAGGTCTTGTTCAGCGTTATGCCAAACACACTAGCTAGCTAGCACTAGCGTTAGCTGGTAACTTAAGGGAAAGTTTGCAGATTCTCTGGCAGTGCCAAGAGGTCCGTGTTTAACAGCCGGTAAATCTCCGCTGCACGACGCGTTTCAGAAGGGTTAAAAATCGGCAACTTTACCCCTTTAGCGTTTAGCTAACAGCAGCTCCAAAACAAGATGGCGACCTCTGTATCGCCAAACTCGAGGCTTCAAAACGGCAGTTCACAAACCAATGGGTGACTCATGGATGGTACGTCCACTATTTTATACAGTCTATGGGTGAAACATATAGATATAGAACTGCCCTTAGGACCATCTTACTTTTTATTAGGAATATAACCAGAAGATGTAGCAGACAACAATCAGACATTACCACTGAGAGTCTTTCTTCTAATTGCGAAGAAGATAATCACAGTCTCCTGGCAACGCAGCCCCCCACAATAACCGCAAGATTACAATTTAAAAAAAATCCTAAATAAATGGCCCCAATTATGTCATACTTTTATAACAGAGGATTTAAGAGATAGTTAAACTATTCCCATGAACTTCTCTTGTCCTCATTTAAATGTAACACTACATGTTATTTTTTTATTTTATTTTTCTAAATGTATGACTACTTGTTTTCTCTGTGTTCTTAGACAAATGTTACTATTCATTGCTTTTTTCTTTTGTTTGAGAATGGGAACTATATGTGAACATTGAGAAGATGCAAAAATCCATGGACTGCCCCTATAGGACATTTATGCCTGCGTCTCTGAATAGATGACTTTTTTTTGCACTTGATAAAAGGAAATGTGGCTCCGCTCCTATTTGAAAAAAAAGCCTCAGTGTAGATTATATGTTTTTTGATTCATATCTGTTATTTATACGTATCATTTTAATATCATCATGTTCTATCATATCATTCTCTAATAAGTGTTCTGGTAATCAAATATCTCCATCTGTTAACTATTCGTGTGCTAAAATCATCATAAAGTTTACCCAGTAACCTAAAAAAAAAAAAAAAAAAAAAAAAAAAAAAAAAAAAAAAAAAGTTGTTAAATCAAAGAGATGTTACTCCACCGAGGCAGTGGATTGAGATGTTTTGCAGCAGCAATGTCAGAAACCATCCACAGTGAACACTGCTGTCTTTTTTTCTCATTAATACTGTATTTGGACCAGTCACATCTGATATCATATAGAAATATAAAATACAATAATGCACCTGTAGCCTGACATGCTTTTACAGTGAGGCCTGAGGACTGCAGCTGGGATAAGATCCCTACCAGGTATTTGCAACAATTTTGAGCTTGTATCCTCCTGGAACCATTGTTGCTTTTCCCCACTGAGTTTTGTTTGTGGCTAAAAGAAAGCCGAAACACCAAGGAAACCGTCTTTAAAAAGACATGATATTATTGTTCTGTTTGCCTATTCAGGACAAATGAAAACGGACAAAATGAAACGAGCAGAACAAATTGTGCCTGTGACTCCAACATATGATTTAGGATGTCTATTTAATTGCCACACAACATAACAATAAAAAGATGAAAACAAGGATTTTCTGATTTATTCAAGATATAAGTTTAGTTGAAACCACTATGGCCTCACATACAGTATATTAGGTTTGGAGATGGTAAGTAATATAGAGGATTGTTGAAGAGGATCTTGGGATATTGGGCCACTGCATGTTTAACTAAACACATTCAGTGTATTTATCCACCAGGCTAATGTCTTAATTTACATGTCACTTGTGCGAGTGTTTGCAAGGAACATCTCGCTCCTTATTGCATATTTAAGGGAGGATCCCACAAACAGATGTTTTGTTGCTTGCGGCTGGATTTACTAAAGTCATGCAATGTGAAACGGTCAGTTTTGCATACCACAGAATCTGTTGTTAAGTACAACAGAATTTATGGTACAATCCTGTGGTTAACATCCCAAAAGTCTTTGAGTACATGACCTTACCTCAGGAGTAGGGGGTACCAGTAATAACTTGTGGTTAAGTACCACAAGATCTATGATCCTTGTAAATGTCGCAAAATACCTCATATACGTCTTTGTGTACAGGGAAATATCACAGGAACAGAAATTATATATTTCTTCCATAGGAACTTTTTGTGAAGGTGATCTCTGAAGGACAGTAAACAGTCCCAGTCCAGAAGCTGGTTGTCTGCTGTCTCAGTAAATCAAGAGCTAAATACACGCAGATTGCAGCCACAAATAAATTGAGAAAACTTAGTAAATCTGGCCCTAAGAGTCTTGTTAAACTTACCATGCTAAAAGCTCTGAGTTGCACTTTGAACTAAATGCTAGCATGCTAACAATGCTGATGGTCAGCAAGTATAACGTTTACCATGTTTGCCATCTTAATTTAGCATGTTAGCATGCCAACATTTGCTAATTTGCACTTCAGCTGAGGCTAATGGGAGTGTCAAAAGTTTGTATTTGGTCATAAACCAAAGTATTGGACAAATACTGACTTTTTTCTGAAAAGTTAAGGGATGACCTAAGTTGTTATAATTTGTCCTGCAAGGGACACAAATGCCTGAACCAAATGTCATGGCAAGACTTTTCACTCAAAAGCACAAATGTCAACCATATGGTGGCACTACAGGAAAAATCAGGGGCTCACCAAATTCATTTTAGGAAACATCAATGTCAGTACAAAAGGTAATGGCAATCCATCTTTGTTGAGATATTTTAGTCCGGACCAAAACAGTGGACTGACTGAAAATACAATCCACATGAACAATGATGCTCTTATTCATAAAAGATATGTACAACTACAAGTAGAAATCAAAATTTGGAGATGGTAAGTAAGGATTCAGACATAACAGAAATAGAGAAGACTGAACAAGATTGTTGCAGATTAATATATAGAGTGTAATATTTGCAAGGTTAAATGGATGAAACTTGCTCAAAATCTCTACATATAAGAAAACGTTTTTACAGCTCAGTTATGGACAGACTGAAGAGTATTATATTATCCATCACTGTGAAGAAAATGGCTATAGTGACGAATGCATGCAGTAACAGGAGCCTTTGAATGTGACAGACTTGGTGAGAGGCAGCTCTTGCATCTTTAACAGCCATCTTATTTCTTTTTCATGGAGTGGGTTTTTTTATGCTGACATCTCAATGCTGAGCTGTTGAATGGAGGAATTACTAGACAGCTGTTAGACAGTATGTGTTAGTAGTGTTTATTCAAGTTGTGTTTAAGTAGAAAGGGAATATTTACACCCAGATTTTCCGAATCTGTTATGCTCTTGTAAATGTGCATTCAGCCTTCATGATTCCTTTGAGACTTTCAGACAAGCAGACAGGTACCATAAGTATGACTGCAGGCTCCAACCAGCATGCCTGTCTGTCCATGTCTGTTTTTCTTATTCTCCCTATCTGTGTCTCGCTGACCGTCACACACATATGGCATATATGAACGGCAGTCAAACGAATTAACGGCAAAAAAAAGCCCCAGAAGGCTGTCTGAGGTTGACTCGATAAATCACAGGAACACAATGACCACAGGGTGAAAGATAACTCCACAGACACAATCTTGGAGCAGAGATGGTATTATGGTCTGTGTGATTGAAGGAACACACAGCAGTGTGGCTCTAGGGATGTCAATGTCGGTCGGTTGGTTAATCCACTGCTTTAGTCCAGCCTGAAATGTCTCAACAACTGTTGAATGGCTTGCCATGCTTCCAAAGCTGTCTAGCCCCCTCAATCTTATTTCCTTCTTTCTGTCTCTCAAACAAACACCCACATATACATCCACAAAACTGGATTCCTTTACAAACACACAGATGCTTGCACACCCATTATTTTCTTACACAAAATCTTTATATATAACACAAGCAGAGTATTTGAATTCACATGCATAGAAGTGTTTGTACTTAAATGCCCTTCCCTTAGACAGACATGCAGTTGTACTGTTTTCTTAGACGTTTCCTTCTATGCCAGGGAACTCGCTGCTTTATGTTTGAGAGCCACGATGAAGCAGAGTAATGCTTTAGTTGCTCTTGACCTTTTCACATGCAAATCAGTACAGCACTCCAAACAGGAGTTGATCCAAGCCACTTCAGATCCCTATTAATGAGCTAACATGGTCAAGGAACAGACACATGTTCCATCTTGGCTTCCCTTTCCTTTTTCATCGTCCTCCCTCTGGAGAGTCCTGGTTCCTCGTGTCTAAATATTGAGTGTGTCAGATGCATAAAGATGGAGGACTTCCAGATACTTAATAAATTAAATACATCCATTCCAGTATTACTTCCATGCAGTGCTTACTTCAGTCTATTTGTGACTGTATAAACATCTCTGCATCTGAAATGATTTGAAAATCACAAAACCATGAGTTAGCCGTATTTATGCACCCACGAAATTTTTTTAGTTATGTGTCAGATAAATCCTCTAACTGTCACTGTAGCAGTAATAATGTTCTTGTTCAAGTAAAACAAATAGATACGGCATGCATTAAGATTTGTCACTGCTGCATCAGAACATGTGTGTGTGTGTGTGTGTGCGTGCGTGTGTGTGTGTGTGTGAGGGAGAGAGAGAGAGAGAGAGAGAGAGAGAGAGCGGAGTTTTGGTGCCCCCCTGTGTTAATGGTAGGAAAATAGTTTGAACAATCATTACTACATATGAGGCTCACTGAAGGAGACTCATGCTGCACATGCACATTGACTGAGTGAAACAAAACAAAAATGGAAAAAAAACCTAATATACAATATTTCAAATGTTCTCAGCAATAATGATTTATTCTTAAAAATGTGACTTCAACTGTATAAGCTACAGAAAAGTATAATAAAGACTGGAAAAGATGGTCTGGTTCACCTTGTGAATATAGAGATAAATGAACAAATTAAAGAATGGATGTATGGAGTCACAACTTAAATTATCAATCATTTGCATCGCATGTCAGGAATTGGTAGTATTAGTTTCAAATATACCTTTAGCTGTCTCAGTTCTAGAGTATGAGTTCCTTGCAGCTGTGAAAAACACGCATTTACAGGCTTTGCTGCTTGACCTCAGATCAAAAATGATTGCCAATTTTAAACAGATTACTGTGCAGAAGATTTGGTTATCTGTCTCTGTAGAATCGTTATTTCCCATTTTAACATCTTTCTACCGGAAACAGTCTCAAACTAAGGTCAGCTGACTTGATATTTAATCCACAGGCCAGTTATTTCAACTGTTTCTACAGAGGTAGAAATCTATAGAGATCTATAGATACGGTATTTCACACAAACACACACACATACGCACACGCACACGCCACGCGCATGCAAGCACACACACACACACACACACACGTCCACTAACTCATAGATAGATAACTACTATAAATGTCTACTATATATAATGCACTATATGATGTTCTATAATACCATACAATATGATAGGTCATTATAAATGCACACTATAACAATATAGCCAACAACATTATATGATTTGAAGAGGATATGAGAAGCGACATTCTAATATTAGACAAAGGTGTGTACACACTAAAATGCTGTAAAAAATAAATAGAAGTAACATTACTGAAGTGACTATTACTTTGATGTAACACTACAGGAGGTTGTGTTTGTGAGTTTGTAGAGGCTTAATTGTTATTAACTGGTTTATAACCTGAGGATACATCCTCTTCATGAATAGTAGCCTTCTAATATCAACTGTGATTCTCTTTCTCTCATACTGACTATATTTTAGGATTTGTGCCTTGGAAATGTTTGATATTGAATTAACTCAATGTAGCAACGTTCTAAAATTAGTATATTGTGTTTTGCAGTTGTCGTGCAGCAGAGATGCGATGTGACCTGTGCATTATAGACCGTATGTGGAGCCTCAGCAGTGCATCTTCTCACCGACTGCAGCCACAGAGTGGCTGTGGCAGCGCGCCTGCGCAGTGCATCCAGGGGCTCGGCGGCGTTCGGTGCTGAAGTGGGGCGGATGGCATAAAAACAGCGGCGATGGACATTACATCGCAGGATTTCCATTTACGATGTCGCTAAATAAGCATCGGGACATCGCGTTTTCACACCCATCACCCTAGGACACTGACAGTCCATCATAAAGGGGTAAGATGCTGATTATTCTGCGCTAATGCTCCACACGGACTGGCTAGCTGACGCTAGCACGGCGCTAGCTGCTGCTCAGCTGCCACCTCCTCCTCTCGCTGTTGAGAGATAGCGGATCTCAGGCTGTCGGCTAAAGCTAGCAAGTAGAAAGTGGGTGGCGTTTGATTTCTAAAAAATGTCGGTGCGACAGTCAGCACTGTGTAGCACTCTCTCTAATCGCGTTGTCACTCCGTGGTGTCAGCTGGGAGGGGGATCTCCTCTCCCGGCTGGTCGGAGCTGCAGCGGCTGGGCTCAGATATGTCGGTCAGCTGCAGGAGAAACCATGCAAAACACCCAGTACCCAGCAGCTAGCCAAACACAGAGCTAGTGCACAGAGGGAGAAAGCAGGGTCCGATGAGCCTGCCTACTTGTTATCTAGAGATATGCACAGGCCTTTAGGCAGATGCAACAGATCCGGTGCTGCGACAGCTCACTCCATGCATCCACCTTCTTCACTCTAAAGTTCATATTGCCACTGCCTAGACTTCTTTTAACCATTTTTATTCCTCTACTGTCCCTGGAAAGAGCTCATGTCGTGCACAGCTGAGGGATCACCCACACTGCAGTTTCCCATGGGTGTGTTGTTGAGTCAGAGGAGGATGGCCTTGATGATGAAGGCCACAAACGCGTTGGTCTGACAATAAAGTTGTTCTTTATAGTACTAGTGTTGCTGGAGTTTTGACCTCTTGAGTGAGAGGAGCTCGGGTTATGTTGCCATTACATCCTGAGAGACTTCCTGATTCATCTCATTCAGCAAAATGACTGTTCAATCAGAGAGGTTTCACACAATACCAGCTGTCTTATCAACATATTTGAGATGTATGTCATGTGCTAGTAAGGTGGAGATATTTTACTTGAAGTTTTTTTTTTTTTTTTTTTTTTTTTTTTTTTTTTTTTTTTGGAAAAAAAGAAAAAAAACCCTTTTTTTAATCCGGGAAAGGGGGGGGGGCGCCTTATTTTTCTTATAGAGCTAACATGGCTAGAGTCAGTGCTTATTCCTTTGATAGATAGTTATGATGTGATGTGGACTCTCAGCTGCATTTACGTTTGTTATGATCATTAATAACATGATTTAATCGTGTATAAGTCAGGGTTCAACGTTAAGGTTTTTATTTTTTTATTTTATTCTACTTGTTTGTAGTCCTTTTTTACTGGCCCCTAAACAAATAGTTATTTTTATTAGTGGTTATCAAATAATGACAAAATCTGAAGTAAATTGTAAATCTTAATTTACAATGTATAACACTACATGAACAGTGTTATAATAAGTTAAAGTTCATACTGAAAGTGGAGGCTATTATTAAAAAAAAAAAAAAAATATATATATATATATATATATACACTCCTTTAGGTACTCTCATCTCTAATAAAGCTCTAGCATTAGTAGCTTCGCTGCAGGTAGACAACATTAATACAAAATATTGTAGGTGTCATGGGTCCTGAGTGTGGTCGCAGATTATGCTAAAAGTTGTCAACAGTAAAGTTATCTAAGTGTGTTGTTCCTTTTTAGCAACAGTTTGCTTTATTTGCAAATATTCTTTCTTAAAAGCACCTTATCCAGCTTAGGATATTGTGCCCTTTCTCTCACAGAGAGTTATATTTCAGTCATTGGACCAGAATAAAAATCTGTTTTACTACTGTAAGTACATTCAGCTTGACAGATATCACACAGGGCTATACACAATTCCAGAAACATTTTGCAATGTGCATCATAGATCACAGTTTAACTCACTATGACCACTTCTACTGTCATTACCAAACATTCAGCCAAAATATGAACAATAACGTTGCCGTCAGTGGACTTAATTGCTAGCTAACCGCTAAGGGAAATTCCAGCAAATAGACTTTGCCTTAGAACATTACATGAAAGAGGTAATATAACGTCACCGCTCATTTTACATACAGTTTAGCAACAAAACCAAATACTGAGGGTACATTAATAACATTTTTCATGTTGCTTTTGAGCGCTATGCATCCCCACTAACCTGATAAACGTTTTCAACAGTAACGGAATACAGTGCCTCCTGCAGCGGGAAGAGCGCCGAGGGCCCGACGGGCCAGTGGGTTGTTATATTTACTTGCCAGATGTGGCGTTTTACTTGACCCGGGCCATCGGGCGATCCTTATTGTTGAGCCCTGTAAGATAGAAATTGTCTTAACAGTTTTCTGGTTCAGTCTAGGACTACAGTATATTACTTTCATTATCAGCCGATTATCGTCTCGATTCATTGATGTCTTCAAATGTCTTGTTTTGTCCCAAACCCAAAGATGTTCAGTTTACCGGGATATAAAGCAGAGAAAAGCAGCAAATATTCACAATTGAAATGCTATCGTAAGGGATTTCTCATCACTTTTGGTTAAAAAAAAAAAAAATAGCACCTATATGTGAACCTATATTAATAAGATAATTTAATGTAGTTTGCATTGTATATCATTTAAAATAACAATTGTTTAATATTAAATTAAGAAATTATCTGTTCTCTTTTCCGTTGTTCTTTAATGTCTTTTACGTGCTGATTTTAGTCTCTAAGTTACAAAAAACTGGTGATAGTTAATAACATAAAGAGTCTCCAGTGTTGAGGTCAACATGTGAACACTTCTATGCTGCTGTTATGAGGAAGCAAGTTGTTTGAACAGTAATTCCTTTATGAAAACATGTAGCATGAGAGCGACCCAGGAAGCTCTGTCGCCTTTAGGCTCTTATGCCTCATTTCCATTGCATGGTTTGACTCAACCCGTATCAACTCACTTTTGGTACCGAGTGCTTTTCTCTATTTTGCTTTCCAATGCAGATAGTACCCCCCACCTCCCCCCTCCCTCACTGTAGGCGGGATACTCAGCTGATCGCCCTAGCGACGCTGCGTGAAACGTGACACTCACTGGATCCTTTTATCGGCAATGATGTGTGCACTTTGTCAATTGTAAGCCGTGAGTATACGCCATAGTTTTGCGGGCTGCCATTTAAAATAAATAAAAAATCTGGTTTGAGTGAATAAAAAATTGCAGTCACTATTGATGTTAACTTGGCTATTTAAAAATGGTGGGTTTGTGTAGGATGTCTCGTGTCGCACTAGTGAAAGATAAGCGTGATTTATGCTTCTGCGTTAAATCTACGCCGTGGCTACGTACGTAGGCATGTGGAGACACGGACCCTTAACTACATGTAGCAGCGACGCACGTCGCTCGGCTGTGGCTTGGTAGCATTTCCCCCTACTCATTTCCTGGAAATCAATGAGAAGATTTCAATTTTCCTACAGATTTTCCACCTTGGTCAGAAAGTAGTGTTAATTTCGTCAGACGAGACTAATTATGTTCGTCAACGACCTTTTTGATGACGAGACCGCACCAATGTCCAAAAACGCTAACTAAGACTAAATTAACATGCATTATTGTTGACGAAAAAAGACGAGACTAAAATGTTTTGCATAAAATGAAAACTAAGATAAAATCTCTCTTCATTTTCGTCTGCAATCGTCTCTACTTTTCCATCATGAGATAGAATATTCAGCTGTTACTAGGGTTTGGTACCGAGACCGGGTGCCTTAACGACAGTTATACCATGGTCTGGGTGAATACTCGATTCTGATTGGCTGCAGGGTGTCCATTAAAAAGTGTTATACCGTGGTCTGGGTGAATACTCGATTCTGATTGGCTGCAGGGTGTCCATTAAAAAGTGATATAGGACACCTACTAAAGGAGTTCCGGTGTTTACTGTTCTAAATGAATGCGCTACATTAAATCAAAAAGAAAATGTGGATTTATTATTTCCAACTCATCCTCTGAACACCACAGGATGGCGCTAAAACACACAGGCTGCAAGAAGTAAGTTCTACTGCCCCTCTGGACTGACTTTGTTTCACAGCAAATAACGTTATCTCACATCCCAGTAACCTGACAATGGACACCTCGTCGGGCATTAACCCTTACTTATACTGGACCGAATAGCAACGCAGATTTCGGTGCCACTTAAATGCCTACGCTTCTCTCTCATGCTCCTAAACGGACGTTCGAGGCAACCAAAACATCGCTGCATGGGACGCTAGTCAACACCACACTCGACAGCAGGTAACGTTAGCCTACCGTTAGCTAGCAGCTGGAGTAAACACGGTTAAAATGCTGACCGCTAAACAGTGTAAAGTTTGTCTGTATTTCACTGGAGAGGATTCCAACAGGAGGACGTATGACAGTCTACAGCTGCCGTTGTCTGAAAAACACATGTTGCGTTCACTTCAAACTCGCCTCGCCAGCCTCGTGCTGCGTTCAATGTTATTGTAAAATACCCTTTCCCATTCAGTGGTTGTTTTTGTCGTTTAACAGGAATTTACTGGTGAAATAAGGAAGAGGCTCGATATTTATATAACTTTATATAATTTATTGTTATATAACTATTTAGCTGAAATGGTTATCAGAAATAATCTCAGAAATAATTTGTTATTTAAAAAAGACTAAATGTTTTGACTAAAACTTGACTAAGATACCTTGAGTTCTCTTTTGACTAAAACTAGACTAAAATGACGAGACTTTAAGTCGACTAAAACTTGACTAACAAAAAAAGATATGTGAATGACTAAATATGACTAAAACTAATAAGGACATTTGGTACAAGACTAAGACTAAATTAAAAATAGGTGACAAAATTAACACTATCAGAAAGCACAAGGGAGACACTTTGTTTTTCTCACTATGCCTCTGGAGTCGGTACTCGCTCTGAAGCTAATCACCCCCCGCCCCCACACACACACACACACACACACACACACACATGCAGGCCCTGCTATTCTCTTAAAAAGATCGACGCACACAAGATATGTTTTAGGTAGTTTAGAAACAGTATATAGCTGAAACAAATTATTGGTTCCAAATATTTATAATCTCTCAGTTATTTTTCAGATTAATCCATTATTTATTTAGTTTAAAAAATATTTCAGAGCATATGAAAACGTCTTAAAATATCTTACCTGAAAGCCAAAGATAATAGTTTGCAATGACATAAAACAGAAAAGCACAAAAAACTCACATTTTGACAAGCAGGAAACACTGGAGAAATAACTTTTTAACGGATGGCCAAAAGTTGTTAAAGATAATTTCTTTGTTGATCGTTTGATCAGCTAATCATTTAAGCCCTTAAACTGTGTGGCTATTACATAATTTGTCGACCAGAGAACACTAACAAGTTTATTTTTTACCTTTCAAAGTACAGTCCAGTCACAATTCTGGTCACAAAACAAATTCTTATCAAAAGTGTTTAAGTTAAAAAATGAATATCAGCTGATGGAGCCAATATTAGATTATGCATGTGTTTATGTATGTGTTGGGTAATACAGTCACTTCAACATTTGCCAGTATGCACTTATGCTTTAGCGGACATATTTCTGTTCTGTTGTCACCAAAGGTAAATTACTGCACCTTTATTCTACTTGGTGGATAAACTGATTCTGTTGTGATTTTGACTGTTTGCCATGTGTGTTTTTCAGATGCTGTACTTTCATTTTACTGTACTCTCACCCTTTCACCAAATTCCAAGGAAGCCTAGGAGGCGACATTAAGGGGAAATAAGGAAACAAAGAGAGGAAGTAGTTACATTTCACCTCAGCTCTCGTGTCCCTTTCTGTGTCCGTCGGTCAGGGATGGTGAGACCAGTAACCTCTCTTCCCTGTGCTGAAAAAAACCTCCTCTCCAGCGAGCTAAACAGCCGGTCCGTTTGCCAAACAGACGCCCAGACAGTCCATCAGTCAGTCACTCGGTCAACCAGCCTGCTATCGTCCAGCAACCTATTACCTCACACCATGACTGCTCTGTCTGGCTTGTTTTTAGGAACTCACTAATTCATGGTAAGTTTGACTTCTGTACAGTATGATTGCGATGCTTTAGTGTTGAGACATTGTATCTCCAAGTTTACGTGGTTTGAGTAAGAGTCGTTTGAGAGGGAAGTAATCATCACCCTTTTGTGTAAAATGTTTCCGATCAAGATAAAGAAAAACGTCTGATGAAGACTTGGTTTATGTTTTCCTCAATAAGCTGTGAAGTGTCTCCAACATGCAGCAGAACCATCAAAGTAAAAATGTATTTGTTAATTTAAACATGATCAGTTTGTGATGTGTGTTTTGGAGGTTCAAGGTTTCTGCAGAACAAACAACATTCCTATAGTGTTGTTATTCCAGCCCAGATCTTTTACGCTCCCTATATAGCCCAACTTATTAGAGCCTGTATGATGATAGTCGGCCTCCCCAAATCAGCTTTGCAACAAAGGATGACTATTTTTAGAACTCTGTTCGTCATTGATGTTGTACTTATTTAAAGTGAAAAGACTGATCTTAAAATGTGTTAAAAATTGGAATAAACTGTTCATTCATATTCACTGTTAAAGAAGCGATTATTATATTTTTTTTATTTTTATTTTCCACTCAGTTACAAAAAAAAGAAAGAAAGAAGCACAGTGGATATTTGTATCCCACTTACTGTAGTCAATTGTCTGTTTAATATCACGTTACTTACTGGTCCAATAAGTAGCTTTTTCGAGAGCTTTCAACCACATGTCTGTTTTTCTCAGTGGCGTAAGACTTGCTCAAGTATATGGTAGGGCTGGATGCCTGAAATCAATGTCACTATTGTCACATTTATCTCGATAACGATTACTAAACAATACCTTTATTAAATAAATACACCAGGTGTGGAGCTTTTAGTAATTTGTACTCAATAATAAACACAAAAAGCATACATTATGACTAATATTTGTGTAACTTGAGTAATTAAGGACACTTGATTCATTTTTTTTTTTTTAATTGCTCATATTATGCTTTTTGCCTTTTTCCCTTTCCTTTATTGTGTTATATATCTTTTTTTGTGCATGTTATAGGTTTACAAAGTGAAAAAGCCCAAAGTCCACCCCAAAGGGACTTACCATCTCCAACAGAAAACACTGTTCACAAACTGCTCCAAACAGCTCTATTGACCCTTTGCAAACACGTGACCACGACCACGTGACGACGCCATGACGGACGGCAGAATCACCGGAAGCACAAGCTAAATAGTGTATTAGACGAGCGGAAAGTTAGTTTCAAATAAATAACACTAAATAAAATGTAATAATAATAATAATAATAATAATAATAATAATAATACTATCTTCTTCTTCATGGCTTCTTCAGACATTGTTGAAATTCACCTACCCTGGTCCCTGTCTCGATCCTGCCGGTAGCTAGCTTGCCCCGCTAGCCGTTAGCTGCCGTCCGGTGAGTGTAGTCAGCCAGGCTTCTGTGATAATCATCCCAATAACAATCCATGGAGCGGTGGTGGTGTGGCTATGTCTTCCAGTTACTGAAGGCTAGCTTTAGCTTGCGCTTGGAGCAGCAAGTTCATCTGCCTGTTGCCCCTCTGTCTGTCTCGTTCTTTCCAACTCTTGTGAGGCTAGTTCTTCGACTGTATACTAGGATTCGAATACATAAGGACGACCATATAACTCAAAAGGCTCTTCCCTGTGTTGTATATCTGCTATATTCTCCATAGTTACGTAACTCCAAGCTTCTTCCCTTGTAAACAAATCTGCTCTTCACACACTACGCTCCGATCGGGCACACTACTGTTTACCTTTTCTTGCTACAACTAGCAGCGACTACCGCCACTACTGTTTTTTTTTTGGGGGGGGAATACACTTCAATACGTGACATGACCTGTCCTCTGGAGGACATAGCCACACCACCGTGGATTGTTATTGGGATGATTATCACAGAAGCCTGTCTGAATACACTCACATGACGGCAGCTAGCAGCTAACGGCTATCAGCTAGCAGGGCAAGCTAGCTACAGGCACGTAGGCTACCGTTGTTCACTGGCTGAGCCGATGCAACTCTCTAATGGATGCATGAACGCATCCCAGCTCTGGGAAATAATTCATCACACGTTAATCCATGCAGTAAATCATGGAGTGTCTATGATTAGTATTAACCACACATAATGTAACATCTAGCCATCCGTTATCTGTGATTATATTCACTGTTGACCGGTGGATATTTCGACAGCTAGCTGGTCGGCTAACCGGGGTAGGAGCTCCGCAGACCCGCATTTAATTCAGTTGTTTGGCCTTTTTGAAGCTAGTTTCCGTGCCATGTCATCTTTAATTTAACCAATATTTTTTGTATGCGTGTTAAGTTAAATGATCAAGGGAATGGCTTACTTTTTGGGATATGTAGGTCAGTGAATAACCGATGATAGTTATGTGGGACCTGTTAGCAGGAACAGCTGGTTAGCACGGCAGCTAGCTGGGTGAGGAAGTTTTATTATTATTATTATTATTATTATTATTATTATTATTATTATTATTATTTATCAGTCATTTAAAACAGAAAGGCAATACATACACATGCTTGTGTTGGTGAGGATTACTCTGCGAACCATACACAGTATATAAGCAGCGAACACGTTCTCGTTTGACTTGCCGTCCGTCTACAGAATAGCTCTTCCGCCGTCCGTCATGGCGTTCATAATTCGCGGGAGTAGAGTGTGATGTCACGTGCAAAGGGTCTATTGTAGTCCAGCCTTTACTTCCGTGACAAACATGCGTCACTTTGTAACACACGTTATAATGCTCGCCTAGCTGCTAGCATGGCACTCCCTCATACTCTGCTTCTGACTGGGTAGCAGTCCTTATTTAGCTACTGCGCATGTGCGACTCCCAACAAAGATGGAATAGAAGTGCTATGCCTCACTAGGTAGCTAAAACAGAGAGCTCAACCCACAGGGTGAAAAGAGGAGCTGCAGCAATATGCGGTACAACAAAAATATGGTGTTTTTTGAAAATTAAACCATGTAAACCTATTCTGGTACAAACTCTAAATACAATCATGAACCTGAAGATGAGCATAATATGAGCACTTTAAGTATCAAAAGTATTTGAAAAAAAGCTTTTGTAATTGTCTGCTGCGTCTGACACAATTAGCGTCCGCCAGCAGACTGTGGCCTGGAGACATTTATCGGTGTTTTAAGGCAGCGCTGCCTGGAAGGCACTAGGATTAGGCAATGGTAAGGGTTAGGGTTAGGGTTAAGTCAACGTCCGCAGCGCTACCTGGAAGGAGACGTTCGGGGCTTAAAACACCATCGAGCCCTGGAGACACTCCTATTGCAGGGTAAGATGTTAACTTCAGGGCTTACACCCATCACTCACAACACTCAGCAAATAGGTGGTGTTGTACATATCGTTAAGCCCTTAGAGGATATATTACAGCTATATATGCTGCTGCTTATAATGTTAGGCTAGTTTCTCATAAAAAGAAGAAAATATAAAGCCACCAGGTCCTTTATGTTCTTTTGATAGGGAGACTTTCATTTTCCTCTTTAAAAGGACACAAACAGTGTTTTCCTGGTATAACACCAGACGAGTCAGGTTTGGGTAGAATAGCAGCAAACCAATATTAAAACTTCCACAAAAACCTGACCGACGCACACGCGTGGTTGCAAAGATATTGCTAAATAAACCTCTTTTGCGAATACCTCTTTTTCTCAGTTCTGTAATGCTCATTGGCCAGGAGTATGAATGAATGTTCCACCTAGCTTCCTTCAGTGACCACTTTTTGTGACTAGTGCACACAGTGTAGTCCGATCGGGTGGATTTTCAACCCAATAAGGCTCAATTTTATTGAATTTGGTGGGTAAAAATAGTTTTGGGCTGTGTGCCCTACTTTTTGTACCATTTGGGCAGTTTCCCGCTACAGGCGGTACCTATTTGTTAAAAAACCTGGTACATTACATCTCTTCTTGTTTAAAGGTTAATGTTCTTTGTGCATTTTCCGGAAGAAAGGAACATACATACTAAAACCTAGGCTATATTCCAATAAATTGGTCCCTCTACAACTCCCTCTCCTTGCTGTAAATAAAAAAATATGGCTACTTTCATGACAAATGGGTGGGTTCTAGTCTCTGATAATTTTTTTGTCCGTCACATCTTGCAACACTTCTATTGGCCCACAGCAGCACAACAGCAGTGTGCATTGCCACGATGTATGCTAAACAATACAACAGGATTTTCAGCCTGTGTGTACCATGGATGTATAATAAGACCTGGATACAACATTCCAGGCGGAGCCCCGTTCATTCCTATGAAAGTTGCTCAGTGGCGCATGAAGCCATGATGGAGCCAAAAATTACCAGGTTGATCGGCACTCTTCTGCACCGTGCGACCCATAGAGCAGGCACACTAGAGCCGGCTACCTCCGCTAACTTGAATGGGGATAAAATGATTTAATCGTGCAGCTCTTCTAGACTTTACAAATGTTATTGGACCGAATGGATAAAATTCTGATAATGAAATGATTTATTTCGCTGGGGTTGTGACCCTAAAAAAAAAACAGTCCATATCCACTGATTTACAGACATCTCTTTTGCTATGTAAGTCTATGAGGAAAAAGTTTTTTGGGTCAGAGGGTATCATGTGATGGGCATGGAGTTGCAATTCCACTGTTGCCGCTATGTACAGTTTGCTTCAAAGCCCGGAGCACTTTCTGGGGGCTGGTGTGTACTTACTTCTAAAATGATTTACAGCTCATCCCTTGGCTAATGACGTGATGGTGAAGCAAGGTGGAGGTTTCAAAGTAGAGCTGGGTGATTGGATGAATACATTGGATTGTTTTGGGCTGATATGACAGTAGTTGTTTTGGTAGTTGAAATTTTGCCTCCTCAAGCAATTTGAAATTATGTCTAAATTAATAAAAATGTGGAAAAATGAGGGGGAGGGTCATCTGAATAATTTATAAAACCACTGCATTTATGTCAGATCTTGTAGCTCTCTGTTTCCCTCTCATCTGGATGTATTTGTTTTTTCACTCCATATTTGCATGTTCTATCAATGCAGCCTCTTTCCCTGGGTTTAGAACAAAGCCGATGCCTCGCTGTCGTTTGCATCTAGCAGCCTGTTTTTCCACGGATACTGCCTGGTCGCTGAATAACTGATGGCCACTCCACTGGTCAGGCGACAACATTTGCATATCAGGCAGGTCGTCTCAGTCTTACCTGCCAAGTACTCTAACATCACTGTAGTAAATCGCATGTATATATGCAGTAGAGGGAACCAGAAAGAAGGTTCCTCCGTTGGTACTGGGGCGTGCTTTTTTATTTATTTGAATATTTAAGCGTTTTATGAAGAGTTTAATTTGAACCATGACTTTGCAGGTAAGACTTCTGTTTCATTAATTGATTCCCAGACAATAAGACTGCAATTAATTAGTGCATTTTCACACCACACCTGTTAGTGAAACTAAGCTTATATGCCCCAAATTATTAAGTGGAGTCTGTGTTCATTATTATCTCCTCTATCTGTTTGAATTTGTTCTGACATTCTCTTCTTTGCTGATCTTCATAGTGTATCCTGGTATAGATTTTGGCTGTTGGACTATCTGTACGCGAGCTGTTATAGTTATAGCAGGATAAAGGTTTTCTCTGCCTATTTAGCTCATAAAAATCCAGCCAAGTCTTAATATCTTCCGCATGGAGGAAGATACAAAAATAGCATAAGTTAACTACAATTACTCGGCAACTATTTTGATAATTGATTAGTCATTTCAATGCCAAACATTCCCTGGTCATATGACAGTAAGATGATTATCTTGTTGTTTTAGACTGTTAGTCAGACAAAACCAGCAAATTGAAGATATTTCCATGGCCTTTGAATGGATGGGCATGACATGTTGTCATTTGGACACTCATTATAATGACTTTAGTGATTCCCTGACTTTTAATATGGGGCCTTTTGTTGGGGCCTAACAATTATTGGATGGGTTGTTATGTAATCTGGTGCAGACATTTATGTTCTCCTCAGGATAAATTGTAATAACTTTGGTGATCCCATAACTTTTTATTTGCCACCATCATCACACCAATTCTTTTAATTTGTCCAGTACTTTGGTTTATGGAAAATGAATGACATTCCCATCAGCCACAGCTTTACTTTGGGTTTAATTAGCAAATGTTAGCATGCTAAACTAAAGGGTGAATAATACCTGTTAAGCAGCAGCATGTTAGCCTTGTCATTGTGTAGAATGTTAGCACATTTTACTTTAGCATTTAGAGGCGATGTGCCTAAGTGCAGCCACACAGCCATGCTGTGACTGTTGATCAAAGTGTTACCACATACTTCTCTAGGGTCGGGTCGCTGGCTGCAGTGGCTGCAGTAGGAGACCCTAAACTCCCCTTTCCCAAGCCACATTAACCAGCTCTGACTGGGGGATCCCAAGGCATTTCTAGGTCAATGTGGAGATATAATCTCTGCACCTAGTCCTGGGTCTACCCAGAGGCCTTCTCCCAGCTGGGTATGCCTGGAACACCTCCCTAGGGAGGCGCCCAAACCACCTCAGCTGGCTCCTTTCCATGTAAAGGAACAGCTGCTCTACTCAGAGTTCCTCACAGATGACTGAGCTTCTCACTTTCATCTCTAAGGGAGATGCCAGCCACCCTCCTGAGAAAACCTATTTTGACCGCTTGTAATCTAGTTCACTCTTTGTCCCGCTCCAGTGTCCCCTAACTTGCGAACAAGACCCCAAAAAATAAAGGCTTTTTAAACTTCACCCTCCTGAGTGCCTTAGTGTCCTTGAACCCTAAGACCCAGAGGTACTTGAACTCTGTTGGTTCCATTTTCATTACATGTTTCATACATTAAAGAGAAAATATGAGAAACATCAAAGTATCAGCAGAAACCACAACACTGTGTGTCTGCAATGGAATGACATCATCAGACGACAGCAGTACATTCAGTGTTACCACAAGGTCACTATATAAAACCACATTATTAGGTTTTTGTGGTGTGTCCTCCTTACCTATCCTCATCTCCTGCCTGTGCAAAGGATGTTGCACATTCTGAGGAAACAACGGGTTAATATAAGTGTGTGCATGAATGTATTTGATGCACACACGTGTGTGTGTGTCTGTGTGTGTGTCTGTGTGTCTGTGTGTGTGTGGGGTGTAGGCTCAGTCTGTGTCTGCACCTTTTGAAATGTATGTGTAGTGTCTGTCAAAGCCAGTGTGAACGTCTTGGCTCAATGCCAGAAATCCTCATACCGTATAAGGAAGGGAATCCTTTCTGTCCTGCTTGGGTGCTCTCTCTCACTTCATTTCACACACACACACACATGCGCACGCACACACACACACACAGTTTAATTTGTTTTTTCCCTTCTCATAAGTCATAGCATAGTATTGCTATTATATTGCTAGTAAACCAAAAGTAGAACAAGGGGGCCAAATTTGAAACTGCACCCTCTGTGATATTATTATTATTTTGAAGGGTATTTAACAGTGTTTTGTGTTTTTTTTTTTCTTTCTGTGTATCCATTGCGAAGCCCCGTAGTGTGAGTGGAGTGGAGATGAGAAAAAGGCAGGCGGCACACATCGAGGCCACACCCCAGGCCCCTGGACAGCCCCGACCCAACACCTGCTGCCTCTGCTGGTGCGGCTGCTGCAAGTGTCTCTGGTAAGAAAATACTATACTATACAGTACTATACTGAAGTCTACTATACATACTATACTAAGTCTGTGTCTGTAGAATCTAATATCACCCAGTTTGTGTTTATTTATTTTCCATCATATGGTTTTTCAGGTAGACTGTGGCTCACTGGCTCATGATAAGAACACTATACTTAAAGCCACTATAATTAATATTTTCTTTTTATAAATAATTTATCTAAGTTTGCTGTTAGTAACTACAGCACAGCCACTTTATGAAGAGCTTTACAAAAAAGAAGGCTTGCAGGCTGAAGCAACTATATGGCATGATGTCATTCGGTGACTTTCAGCTATTTCTTTAGCAGCCAGTAACATTTTTTTAATTTGAGAAGAATTGGCAACGTTGCTTGTGATGAATTAACTGGAGTTGGCAATAAAGCTGCCTTTTAAAAAAAATGGATGCTTAGAAGCAGTAACGTAAATATAAATTTAACCACTAGGCCAAAGCAATATCTGAATCAAACATATTTAATAATAAAATCATATAAATACAGATTGCAACTATACAGCACCTTTTAAGCATTGTGTTATTGGACAGTTGGAGATTTATGCATTTATGGTCACAATTTCTTAAAAAACTAAAAAACACTGAATTTTAGCATTTTAGTTATTAGGAAACAAAAAAAATACCCCCTGTGTCTGAAACAACAAACAGGTGGTCCTGTTGCCTAATCTGTGATGTTATGCTTATGTTGAGTTCCCTACAAATTTAACTGAAAAAATAGTCTTTATAGCGACACACAGCACTGGTGCCTGATCCAGTGCAAGGAGGACTGGGAGCTAGTACACCTTTCTACAAACCAACCCATATTTTAACAGTTTTCAGAGTTGAACAATTATGAAGCCAGATGTTAAAGTCAAGTCAATTTTAATTATATAGGCCAAAATCCCAAATTTGCCTCAAAGGCTTTCTCTATAGACCCTTGGTTCGCAGAAGGAAAAAGTCAAAAAATGTGTGGGAGTTCTCTGAGCAAAACACACCATAAGTTCTTACAATATTTACGCAAATAATACAAAATTATATAGTGGTGAAAACTTACTGAGGTGATCTGTGAACAGACACGTCACCTGAATCCAGAAGATTAACTTTATTCTTTGTATTCCACTGTTCGATGCAAGGCCTGCAGGTTTAAAGGGCCGTGCAGATTTTGCAGGAACCAGGTTTTTGGCAGTTAAATGTAGCAAACAGCTTCTGCACGGTCAGCTTGTCTGTGCTAAAGGTATGTTTGAAAGGTAATTATAGGAGTGTTCAGTAGATTTTATTTTTTAATTGATAATGAAAATAATCATTATAGTATAATTCCTGCCTTGCATTTTTGAATACGAGAAAAAAAGAGTACACAGCCAACACAACAAAAAAAAATGTTTCTGTGTCCAAATACTTACAGATTGCAAACTTTACTGCACCAAATGCCCCTAAGCAAGGCATCAAAACCAGTAACTGCTGTGTAGCTCCTACTGCTGCTTCACTGTGGCTGCACTCTTGCCAGGAGAGAGGAGTGAATGAAACATTGTTTTCAGGCAGTGAATGGTGAATGTGCTGCTTTTTTCACACCACTTCATCTGAAGTGGTGGCAGCTTGTGGACTGGGCCCGTAGTAAGTGCTCTGTGACTCCGCTGTGTGTTTCTCAATCAAATGCTGGTGTCAGATATCCAGAATGAGCCTGGAAATATGTCTTCAGTACCCTATATGTTTATTTATTTTAGCGTCAAGGCTGGGAGGGATAATATGTCGTTTTCAGTACGAGTTAAACTGAATGCTCTCTGTTTTTTTTTTCTTCTATCATGCCGAGTCAAGAGATCTGTGTGAGTGTGTGTGAGTCACAGGAGATCTCGTCTGCCACCGTGGTGAAGTTTTATGGGGACGGTGTACGAGTGTTAGTGGTCACGGAATACTGTTACATTTAGTTTTTCATCCATCCCTTTTCTCTCTTTTTTTTTCTAACCCCTCCTCATCCGCCCTCACACAAGGTTCCTTATCTACTTGGGGTGCCTTCTATTTCCATCCACACATCACATGCAAAACAGCTGTGAAGAACAGCCTGTATATTTAGCTGTATTGTAAGGGCGCCCGGGGCTGTTGCTAGCTTAGCCCATTACTGCAACACAATGGGGACTTTGACAAGAGACAGCAAGAGGAAGGAAAGATCCTCCATGGTGGGACAAAAATAGACAGCTCAGTGTGTGTTGCATTGTGAACTTAGCATGTGTGACTGAGCTACGACAGACAGAGGCTACCGTGTTTATTAAGTGTTTACATAAAACAAATGAACTGTAGCTTTATTGTTTTGTGGATTTTGAAGCTTACACCAATGCTTCCCAGTGTGATTGATAGCTGGAAGAGATGAACTGAGTTAGAGCTGCATATAACAATTACTTACATTATTGATTTATCTGCCCATTATTTTCTTGTTCAATCGATTGATCATCATTTGGTCTATAGAATGTCAGAAAATTTTAATAATCACAATTTCCTAAAGCCCAAGGTGACGTCTTTCAATTGCTTGTTTTGTCTGACCAATAAATAGTCCAAAATCCAAACATATTCAGATTACTATGACGGTAGGGTTGGGTGATCATTTCTATTTTCATATCGTCCAATCGTGGTTACTTGAGATCGCCGATAGGTGAACAATAGAAAAAGTAAATCAGCCCTGATACTGATCTTGTTGATTGGCTCTGGACATCCCTAGCGAGAGGAGAAATTTGGTTGTTTGGATATAGTGTAGAGTTTTTTTCTTGGGTGGTAACTAAGGATGGTGAATGCTGATTTGCATGGACTAAAATCATTTTGTATCTGTACATTTGTCACAATCAATGCATCATTGCAGCCTTAATTCTACAGTAGGTAAATAAAGACAACAACGTCCCTATAGTCAAATATGTAGCTAAAAGTGGACAGTAATGAATTCTGATCTAACTGTGACTCTCCATCTACAACTTAATCTAATGATAAATAAAATCTATCCATTTAAAATGCCAATAGCAGACTTTTGTTTTGGCGAGCATAATCAATTTCTTGTCTCCAATCAAGGAATGAAGATAGGATGGAGAGGAGTGAACGACAGACCTGCACCAAGATGGACAGTATTGAAGCTGCAGAAGAACAGTAAGTCCAGCCATCATCCTTTCGGTCCTGCATGTTTGTGTCAGTATGGTTGTGTGTGTCAATCTCACACACATGAATGTCTTCATTTGTTTATGTCCGACTGTAGACAGCCCAGTCTAGACGAGGCGCTGTTGTGGGCCCGGAGCTTTGAGGTGATGCTGCGCTCGCGGGAGGGCCGGGAGGTCTTCCGGGAGTTCCTGCGCTCTGAGTACAGCGAGGACAACCTGCTTTTCTGGATGGCCTGTGAAGAGCTGAAAAAGGAGACTGATCCCTTAGTGGTTGAGGAGAAGTCCAGGATCATATACGAAGACTACGTGTCCATATTATCACCCAAAGAGGTACCAGCTGTCTTTGTGTTGAATCAGCAGAAGTGAGCCACCACTGCCATGTTAGCAGCATGACTCTAAGGATGGCAATGTTGGCCTGTCGTTTCGCTCAGTCCACCACTTTGGTCCGGACTGAAATATATTTTTTCATAGTCCCCAGATGATAAATCCTAATGACTTTCCATGTAGCCCCATCATCAGGTCACATTTTTATATTGCCCAACACTTTGGTTTATGACTAAAACTTAAAAATATTCAGTTGTACTTTGGCTTTAGTGCCAAATAAATGTTACCTAAAGGTAAATATTAGCATGCTAGCACGCTATACTCAGATGGGGAACATGGTAATAAACATTATACCTGTTGATCAGCATCTTAGCATTGTCATTTTGAGATGTCACCATGCTAATGTTAGCTTTTAGCTTAACGCACCACTGTGCTTAAGTACAACATTACAAGACTCTTGTTAAGAAGCCAAATAGTGAACAGCCTGTCATGTCTTTAAGAAGCCACTGGTACTCTACGGATCACTTAAAAAAACACCATCGTTTATAAATCAAATTTGTTTTCCACATCCCAGGTGAGTCTGGACTCGCGGGTCAGAGAAGGAATAAACCAGAACCTGGCGGAGCCCAGCAACCTGATGTACGAGGAGGCCCAGTTCCAGATCTACAACCTGATGCATCGTGACTCCTTCCCCCGTTTCCTCAACTCCTCCGTTTACAGAGACCTCCTGGCCAACAGGAGGCACACCTGCCTTGACACCTAGACTCCACCACAGTCCCTCATCGCCATCGTACGCCAACAAGACTACTACTTAAACTTCAAATACTACTATGGTGCCAGAAGTCGGGTTTGGAAAATCTCTCCATCTTTTTTGATTGATAAGACTGAATGACATCCAAGATAGCTGGTTGTTTTTTTATTTATATTTTTTAAGCAATTTATATCCAGTTCTCCACTGGAGCCAGGTCGGCCTTTGCTGGTTGGTTATTGGTCAATTTAAGACCATTAATGCTGGCCAGTGATTGTTTTGCTAGCAATTTGTGCTGTTTGTTAAGGTTGACTGGCCAACCCACTTGTCAGCTGAAGTCAGTTGAAATGGCCAACATGATGGCCAGCTGCTGGTTAACTGTGGACAAGGACTCTCAGGCGGTGGGGCCAGAAAGAGGAGAGCAGAAAGTGGACAAGCCAACTGTTCCTGTACTGTAATATTTAGACCTCATGCTTTCTACCTTCACTTAAATATTCTCTCTCTCTCTTACTCATTTTTTCATGTTGTTTTGTTTTTCTAATTCTGTCCCATTCCGCAGATGTGTAAAATTGTGTTTTTAATTTTAATTTACTGTCCAAACATGACACCTCGTTGTTGGTGGGAGTTGGGGCGTCTCTGCCCATTTAACCAGTAGAAGCACTGGCTCTGCATGTGACTCTCTCTCTTTACAGTAGCTTGACGATGTAAGCCGCGGACTGCAACCGTTTTTGAATATTGAGATGTATTATGACAGTGGACTGTCTCTCTGTCTGGATGTCTATATTCAGTGAAGGGAAAAAGGACACTTTGCCAATTTTTAGCTTACTGCAGTTTTTTTATTGAGGAGACATGATGGCTTCAACAGCACATACCCATCCATCGATCCACCTGTCCATCCATCCATCTGTCCGTCCAAGCACTTTCCTTCTTTGGGATTCTTTAACTGGGAGAAGTAAGGGCTAGAATTGTGGTTGGGCAGCTACATGTATTATTATTACTCATGAACTTTAGACAAAAAATCTCTACACTGAGAAAATCACAATGCCTTTACATGTAAGAAAAAGGCAGCACAAGCGCTGCTGGAGTTTTTCTGGAAAGCAACCACAGTTTGTCCAACGATCCCTACCTCCCATCTTTTTTCCCTCCCCCTCCCTCCAACTCAGACCATCACAACCTGACAAGCACAGGTGCCCAATGTGGGGGAAAAACAGCTGGAGAAAATACAAACAAACCCACAACGACTCCAAAGTCATCTACATTTTAAAATTGTTGCGCAGAAAACGAGGGTTTACCTTTTAGTGTTGTACCATGATGTGAGCATTATGGAAAGCTAGTTCTACTTGGAGAACGTAGGGAGATGCAGCAGGCACAGATCTAATTGAAAGGGTTATTGAGCCCTGGCCTTTGTCTGTAAGGCTTTAGCTTTAGATGCCGTAGGTAACATGACAAGTCGCTGGAGTTGGACGTCCAGTATCACGCTGCAGATACGTGACACGGGTGCCAAACATGATGTCAAAGATGTTGTGAAGAGATATCAGATGTGACTTGTCACCAGGCTGCCGGCCATTCTTGTGCATGTCTGTTTCTCCAGCAGATGGAGCTGGGAGAGTGTATGGTAGTCCTTCAGTTAGCTACTGCCCATTTAAGACGCAATTTTTTTTTACCAGAGCTAGTGAAGAGGGTTGGTATAATAATGCTAACCTGCTACCGTACCGGGCTTGCGAAGACAGTTTGCGTAGTCATGCTACATGCTAGCCTTCTCAACAAGGCTAAATGGGTTTCAGCATGCTGTAGACAAGCAGTCATCATGCTTGTGCTAGCCATGCTAATCCCCCATCCCACTGCCAGCACTAATACTCTGGTTTGTTTTTCTAATCTGACTTTGACAGCATGCAATGATAATGGCTATGTGTGTGTATGGTACAATTACACACTTAACAGAAACATTTTGATAAAAACTTTAAGGGGGTCTTGCCAAATGTCCCATTAATGTTTTTAGTATATAAAGCTTTTGTTTTTTGATGATGTGAACATTTGAACTTTGGCCTGTGGATGTGCAGTAGAAAGTGCATGAGTGCAGTATATGCTATTCTGTTTAATTAACTGGGCCTCCAAGTCCAATCATTGTGTAACATGATGGATAGCTGACCTTAAAGTGTCAATGAAACAGTGCCACTCCTTACTGATAAATGTAGGCATCCACGTTGCCACCTCCTTTACAGTAACTACCTGAAGTTCACGTGCCAAGCTTGGTCTAGATTAAATTTAAGAGTAGACTGTGCAGGATGTCTAGCAGACTATTGAAGTGCAATTGGATGTCATTAGCGATTATAGAATGAAGCTGTGTACTATTATGTTAGATTGGTTTTAAATTGTCAGAAGTTACTAACCATGACACCTTTTAGAATACTCAAACCATTGTAATAACATTGTTGGATTAATCAAGAAACTGACTCTAGTTAGCATTTGCAAGTTTTACTAGATGACTTAAATAAGGCAACAGATAATTTTATTGATAATAATTTAATGAAATGCAGGTCCTCTGCTCGAGCCTAAATGGAAAACGAGTCCATGGAGTCATGGTATTTTGAGTTTTCCTCCAGACTTATTTTCACTTACAGTGTTAAATGTGTAGCGGTCACATCAAAACCAAGCTATCATATTACCACAAAAGCTTTCTGTAGTTAAAGTGTTGGTTATAAATTGGTAACACTGACACTGTAAAGTCGAGAAGACATTTTTTGCAAAATGTTCCTTCTTGAAAATATACTATATTTAACTTGCCAATACAATACTCCCATGCAGACTACATTAATACCCATAAGGACTTGATTTGATATTGCTTAGCTGCTGTAATGAAGAGCCGTGCATGCATGTGCATAAGAATAATTAACCAATTCTGATACTGAAAGATCAGTTGTCAAACTTACTCCTTGAGGAGTTTTCATTTTAAAAGGAAGCATTTTAGACGTATTTGGACAACTTTGTAACTTTTTGACTGAGTAGAAGAATGCCTGTCACTCATAAAGCTCTATTGCAAACAAGTCCCTCTTCTGTTCAGTACAGCTGTTTCCTTGTTGCTGAGTCTATATAGTAATTAAAATGAGAATGTTTCACCAAGAACCAGATAATGAAATCATGGTGCAATTAAACCAAGTTTACATTTATAAATTGTGAGATGTGTGTACCTTATTAAATACTTGCAACCGTGGGGAGCTAACTGTCCCCAGTGTGAGCAGAGAAACCAGCCGGTCTCTGCCCAGTGCTAACCCTATTAGCACTTTACAGGGTTTACAGGGAGGACAGACACAACAGAATCCCAGGTAACAGTGTTTTACAAGGAGGACAGACAAGGCAGAAACCCACGTTTTCTGCTTACGTCCTTTCCTCTTAATTTATTGTGACTTTTACACAGTGGGGGAAAAGTACACAGTTGTTTATTTTTAACGACTGCATTTGAAATGTAGATTTTACAAGCAATGATGATGATGATGTAAAGTGATGTGTCATCGCTGAGTTTAGATTTCTTTTGTCTTTAAATTCCCATGGGTTCCAAGTGAGTGGGTTTTTGAACTGTGACGTGAAAAGGTTGAGAGCTGTGTCCTGATCGGTTTGGAGGAGGTTTGCGAAGCTTTGGCCTTACTGACACGTTTTATTTTTTTCCCTTGTATAGAAAAACAACAACAAACGTCTCCGTAGGCTTTTCACTACCTCTCATGTTGGTTAATTTATTTCACATCTAGTTGTTAATGTACAAGTTGTTTTTTAGATCTACTTGAAGCCTAACACTGTAAACAAAAATGTGCACAGAAAAATTACTATGTACAGTATATGACCAGAGGGGTTAAAGAGAGCTTGGCCTAGTCGACATTATTCTTTTTGTTTGTATGTATGTTTGTTTTTAATTGTGTTGAGCTGAGCTAGATTTTGCATCTCTATAAAGAATTCAGGAATCTACTGTCTAAGGGCTAATCCCATTTTTGCCTATGCAAATCTGTTACTGTGGGTGAGTTGGGAAAGTGCGAACTACCGCACCTTTCACCTGTTTTAGATGGACCATGGTTTACAATGCCCTTTGCTGATATTCTTCAATCTAAGTCAGCAAAAATGTACGCTTATTTTAAAAAAAAATATTGTTATCTTTTTTTTTTTTTTTTTTTTTTTTTATACTAAAAAAAAAATATAAATATATTTTTTTTTTTTTTATATTTTTTTTATTTTTTTTTTTTTTTTTTTTTTTTTTTAAAAAAAAAAAAAAATATTTTTTTTTTTTAATAATAAAAAAATTTTTTTAAAAAAAAAAATTTTTTTTTTTATATTTTTTTTTTTTTTTTTTTTTTTTTTTAAAATATATAAACTAGCTTGTGAATTAAATAAGGTATTCAGGCCAACTAAGAATGTCCATGCTTTTTCCTATACCATTTGTCCTGTTAGATCATTTATTCAAACTGGTTATACAGACCATAATTCAAGGCCATCCGAAAATCGACTATAAGGAATTTTGTCACATTTTATAACCAGTAATCCATTAATAAAATAAAAGAATTCCACTTTCCATGAAATAATTAACATTTTAGCATGATTATCTTTTTGTTTGTCAGTGGACACTGCACATCTGTTAGTGTGAATTTGTAATCAAATGTGTGCAGCACCATGTCGTCAGCAAACAACAGGAACTTATTTTTCTATTCTTCAACTTATTGTTCTTTTTGTAGCCACATCCAGTCAGACTATCACTGTGCTAATACAGTAGCGTTGATGTGAAACACATCAGCAGAAGTAGGCTTTCTGTTTTTTTAACACTCCACCAATGCAAGATGTAAAAAAAGTCAATAATACATTACTTACAAGACCATTCACTCAGCTTTTGAGAGACACTTTTAGCTTTGAGTTAAGGGTTGATTTGAGTTTTAATAATTTATTTTTAACTCTTTGTACAGAAAATGTTGCTCCTGAACCGAGATAGAAATGAGAATAGGAGGGTTGATGTTGTATAGATTTTTCATCCACAATTCTTACAATGCATCCTGGCTAAAGAAAGACAGGCTTATCGAATGATGTTGGTTTGAAACTCAACCTGCTTTGTGTGTTCCCTCAGTTGAATTTGGTGCCTCTTTATGCTTCACAACAGACCTCAAGATCTCTTTCTGTCTTTCTCTCTCTCTCTCTCTCTCTCTCTCTCTCTCTCTCTCTCTCTCTGTCTGTCTCACTTCCGCTCTCTGTAACATTACAGATACAACAGAGCAGAGACGGTCCCATTTTACAACAAATATAACACTGATGTTTGTTCCTCCTACTGACACCCTCATACTGTCTTTTTTGTACCTCTTCCAGAGGTGTTTGTGCTACTTAAGGAAAGAGATTATATTCGTGCAGGTACCTGGTTGAAGTTGGTTTTCAACAGTTTTAGGCAATCACTTTTCTCTTTATTGATTTAGATGCCTAAGCCTCTTGTTTTTTGTCATGCCTTTGTAGATAGATCACAGTCGGCGAAAGATGATCCACAGGTGAAAATAAAAAGAATTTTACTGTCACTTTATGTGATTAAAAGAAGTGACATTTTTCTATTTGCATGCTTTTTGCTAAATAAATGAAATAATTCAGTTATTTGCTATAAACGATACTGTATGAGTATGTATTAAAGTACTGCAGTATGCAGACAATTAAAAATATCACAAACTTTTGAGAGGTTCATATCTTTCTTCTAGTATGTTTCACTAATAATATTGACAGTTATGGGTTCTTAATTCTTGTTTCGAGTGTCTCATGAATTGCCAGAATGAGTCAATGACCCTCTTTGTATTAACAAATATAGACTGGTTGGTTATTTCCACATGCATGACTTGCAGAGTAATTTTACAAGGACAATGCTAGTGCAGGGGGCTTTTAATCAACACGTTTTGTCAATTGAGCTCAACTTTTTTCTATTTTTCACTGATTGCTTGACGTTTGATTATGACTGAGATCATGTCTGTTTTATTATTATTTACATCAAGGCAGGTTCAATCTTATCATTGTGCTCACTAATGGTCAGCAGGTAGTGGGGAGTGAAATGTATTATTTATTATCTTGCCACACAAAGCAAATATGACCTCAGTGTTTCAGATTTAAAATGTTGAGTTGAGAAAATGACAGTGCAGCTTCAAACAGAAGCCAGAAAGCTCACAAGTTCAATAGATTGTGCAACTTCCTCAAACATCTCACTGTGCACTATGTCCCTAACCGGGTTGTGATCAAGGATCTGATTGCTTTTCATTATGACTTTTAAAAAAAAAATTTTTCAAAGGAAACTGATCATTGATCCTTGATCAGCAGTCACTGTCTAAAGCACCCTGAGATGCAGGAATCCCTTAACTGTAGCATTATGTAAAAAAGATGTTCCTATCTAAAACATCTATCCTCTGTTGTAGAATATCACAGAAGGGGGCTCGTCTCATCTAGCCTTGTCTTCTAAGGATGTGAATCTGTACTTTAAGACATCTGGTACAAATTTAACTGAGCATTAAGGAATTTGTACATTGTGAGAAACATTTCATCATGTTGGTGTTGCCAATTCTCTGCATGATAGTACACTACAGATGTGAGTGTAATTTTCACCAAGGACAGTAGAATCAAGATTAAAGAAATATTTACACCCAAAATTAGTTTAGAAAATGTGGATTTTTTCCTTAAGATTCTGGTTAAAAATGTATAGTGTGTAGAATTGTAGATTGTAAATACAGTTTGAAGAGTTAGTGAGAAGATAATACCACTTCATATGTGTAATAGAATAACAGCAGACGGTTAGTTAGTTTAGTTAGTAGGACTAGTTAGTAAATGGATGAAATGGTATTGTCTGTATATAAAAATAATGTGTGCATATTGGAGGTGAGGAAAATGAAAAATTAAAAAATATATGAACACTGCTTTAAACATATTTAATATAAATTTACCAGTGGGTTTTGTATTAATTTTGTTTTGTTTTGTAAAAAATGTAAAAATTTTTTTATGGGGGATTTTGTGTCAGATGCTTCCATAAAGGCCCAAGAAAATATTTTGCTAAGCTAACCGGCTGCTGTGTATGTTTTCTAATCTAACTCTGCAAGTAAAGTGAATAATTGTATTTCCCAAATTTCAAACTATTCTTAAAAATAAATAAATAAATAAATTGAGCTATGTACAATAAAAAAATTAAGGAAAAACAAGGTTGAATTTGCCTGACACACTGGTCAATGTAACTGTGCCAGGAAGTACAACAATGCGGCTTTGCTGGATAAAATGTGCCAAAATTATAATCTACCTTTTGTTTCAATGTAAAGCGGTCAAAGGAATTGTTCGAATATAAAATCACATGTTCTGTTGGACTCAATGTTCCTCACAAAACACATTTTGTTATTTGTCTTTTCACGTTGCTGTCGTGGGTCTTTGTGTCATCCCTCTGAATCATCCACATATAATCAATGACATGTAACCAACAGACCTGAAAACTTTGTAAACAGGCACTGAACATTTTGAAGCATGACTGATGTGGATTACAGATCCAACTGAAATTGTAACTGTCACACTATTCACTATTTTTTTATTTGTTTTGTTATCTTAATTTATTTTAACAGCAAGTTTATTTCAGTCATTGTTTTTTCTTTTATCTCAAAAGATACACAAAATGTTGTTCATCAGCCTTTTACTTTACACATTAGTCACCGTCACGTTAACACTGTGTTCAGTTGTGGTACATTTTGATCTGATTCAGTCTCTATCTGTGTTTACACAATGACATCTTGCATTAAGAGAAAACTCCAATCTATGGTAACTGCCCTTGAATATCTGTATTTAAATAGTGCTGCTAGAAAAATGAATTTAAATGTAACAAACTTACAATAAATACTAAATAGATTTTTTCCAAATGTGTCTGTGTCTTTCTTTGACTGGAGGTGTGGGAGATAACCAGCATAGCGATTATGTTATTATTTTTTGGAAAATACCCAAAATGTATTTTAAGATGGCAATTTAGTCATTAATTACATTATTAAATCATCAAAATAGTGTGTGTTTGTATAGTGGTAGGTATGATGTAGATTACATTACAAAAATGTGACTTGAAAGTTCAGGGATAAAGAACCTTAAAACCTGCAGTATCAAATTTGATACACACATTTTTAACATGATTTAACTGTAATATAAATAATGAATTTTTAAGTAACTATGCATTGTTTCAATAAAGAAGATATTTATTTAAAAAAATGAGTAATAATATAAATGGTATTCTTACCGTAACTATATGAAAAATAGCAACTTGTTCCCTGCCAAAAGTGTGTGGAGGATTTAATGACGGCAGCAATTTTGAAAAGGTAAAAAAAAGCCCTTCCACTGCTTGTAGTGGAATGATAATCCACTAGAGGGCAGAATACATGTATCAGATTATATACAACAGGTGTTTAAGGAAATTATTGATCAACTTGATGAGATAGAGGTTTCACAAACTTGCGTAGCAAATATGATACAAATGGTTTTACAGGGTTAACTCTACAAATAGAAATCTATCTTCCTTAGCACTTTCATCAGCCGATAATAGTTTTATGCTATGAAAAGGTAGAGGTGTAGCTCTATTGATGGCAATACTGGTCTGTTGTTCGAGCGGTCCACCACTTTTCCCCAGACTGAAATATCTCCACAACTATCTGATGATTAGCAGGTAATTTTGTACAGACATCCATGGTCCCCAGAGGATGAAACCTTGATTTGAAAATTATTCAACAAATTTTTTTTCCAAGTATTTGGATTTTCATATTTTATTTATTCAGTTACTTGCTTTCTGCAAATTTAATTTCCCAACATGAAGGTCCAGATAGTGTTTCAAAGCTTTCTCCACGTTATAAATGTTTGGGTGGAACCTTTATTTATTTCTTATTTTTTTGGCCTTAAAGTAGTCAAATTTAGACAAATTAAAAATACTGGAATATGTACCATGTGTACATTTTCAATTGTAAATGTTACCTTAAACACCAGGCCTAATTCTACAGACATGTAGGAGTTGATTTGGTCATCACATCACTCTACGATATCTATTTGTTTTTCAGTTTCAGTCTACCACAGTGTAAAACTACTCATCATAAGTCATACTGTCAAGTAGTCCACAACAGCGTTTCCTTTGCCTTGGGGAGAAGTGTGGAGCTCAGATTGCTGACTACAGGCTAAATGGTCTCAGGGATCACATGCTGGCCTCAAACAATATATATATGCATCATCCTGGAAAGTTCCTGGAAACACAGTCTTTTCTGTTAGACAGAAAGTACCTTGAAGGGTTTTTGCTTTGTATCTTTTTGAAATGATACAGGATGATTTGAAGTAAAACGGTTTGGCATTTTTGCAGAGTGGGTAAAACAATGCAGGTAACACTTCTTCTGTGGTGCCTTGGGAAATCAAAGTAACAATAAGGCATTGTCCTAACATGAGTGTTATCTCCCATAATAACAAATTGAAAAATATGGGTGACATGACTAGAGGTAGAAAGAAAAGGCAGCCTCATTTAAAAACATCTTTATTTCATCAACCGGATCCAAGATCATGTTTTCAGACTTGTTTACATTCAGACAACAAGGTGAGACCACATGCTGAGGACAGGAGAGGAGGCAGGTTTGTGTGCATGGGTGCTCGCTCATACAATCGTCTGTATGTTTGTGTATATGTGTAACTTTTCATTAAAGTCCTCTCTGTATATGGGCACGAGCATGGGCACTCTCATATGTGTTAGTGTGTGTGTGTGTGTGTGTGTGTGTGTGTGTGTGTGTGTGTGTGTGTGTGTGTGTGTGTGTGTGTGTGTGTGTGTGTGTGCTCTCTCAGACAGTCTTTTGATCCGTCACCTCCGGAGCTTCTGAGACAGATGCTGAGTCCTCCTGGGTTTCGTCTAATCCCTGGCTGCAGCTTCGGTCACCTGACTGCACACTGTCTTTTACCGTGATGGCTGCTGCGTTGGAGTAAGTCGCGTCTATACTTTCATACGGCTCTGATGTCCACTGAGAAAGAGAGGAGGCAAGGAACAGGCCCATTAGAGAAATATTCTTTGTTTATAGGCTGTACTGTACTTACACAATTTTGCATCCCAAGTCAAACTAAAAGAGCAGTGATTACGAGTTTTATTTTCCCACAGTAAAAAAAACAGTGTTGATCAATACTTTTGCCTTACTGGTTTTTAAAACTCACTTTCCAGCTTATCCTCTCTGAATTTTACCGTTCAAATTTTCAGACCGTTCAAATTTTCAGACCATGCCATGAATCAGGTGATGTGTTGACATGAATTTCAAGTATAAATGCTTCACCAGTGGCCCCTAGAGGCTGCAACATTGGTTACACCTCTTAATAAATTATAAGTGTTGGAGGGAACAAGTAACTGACGACAATATTTTTTTGATGTTCATGAAGCATTTATTTATTGTGGTGTACAGATATGGAACGCCAAAGTAAACGTTATCAAAGCTCCTTATCTTTAGGACATTTTAAAAGGAAATTGTCATCAAATTTAATTCATGATGTCTAATCATTTCTCTTCTTTTTCCCATATAGTGTTTCATGTGTTTCTTTGTTTTAATTGGATTGTCGTCATCTGATTGGTTAGTTTTCTGCTCATTTTGTGTGCTTTTTGTTGTAATTTTGTTTGTTTTTTCATCACATTCTTTTTTGTTGATGTTAGTTTTTTTTCTCCTTAATTAGGGGAGGTCCGTTGTATAAATAAGTATGTGGCTTCTTGGCCTCTCCTGACACATTCCCTATTTTTTCATTATCTGGATTTTATGCAGTCTTATGTGTGCAAATAAAATAAATAAATACATTATTACCAGTGGTAAGGCTAGAAATGTTAATTTGTCCAGAGGGTTCATCCCCTCTGCCTATGTGATTATGAGCTACAGTAATGTTGTGTGCAACACTGACATTTTGGCTCCATGCTCCCCAGTTATTTCACTGGGAAGCATGAATGTGCTTATTTTCATTGTCATGATAATCTGTCCATGATACTTGAATACTTATTAAAGGCAAAGTTCCACATTTTGGGATATACGCTTATTTGCTTTCTTGCAGAGAGTTAGATGGGACGATCAATACCACTCTCATGTCTCTACAAGTTCTGTATATCCTCCTGCTGGCCTGAGCAAAGGCCGTGTTTTAATGAGAGGACCACATTCTGTATGAGGAGGGTGCAGCCTGTGTATAAAGAGGCAGGGACTTTGCATGTCTACCTGTTGATTTGTTAAGTTACCTGTGTGGCTCTGCTGCTGGACCTGTGCGAGGGCCCCATGGCGATGTTGACGCTGGACGAGGACTGTGTATCGGTGGTGTTGCCCCCTTCAGCAGCAGACAGCCCAGAGATAACCAGGCCACTGGAGAAACTACGCTTCCCAAACAGCAAGCTGAGAGTGGACGAAGACGAGGAAACCTGGGGAAAGGCATATAGATATAGTAGTGTACAGTAAACCCTAAGGTGGTATCATGGTAGTACAAAACACAAACATGCTCATGCACAAACAATTATCAGAGATAGCAGGCTGTGTTTAAGAATAACTTGTAGTCAATTATACAATATAATCAGACGCTTTGGCCATCAGCTGCAAAATAGTTTCTTGGATGAGTTTTTAAAGTAAGTAGTGGGAATAACATCAACTTAGTTAATGTTTGCACAAACACAAGTGCAGTGTAATTCAGGAGTTTTACTGCTAAAATGACACTACTTTATCATGCAGAATTGCTGCTGTGGCTTGAAAATCTTGTCATTGCAACATTGGCAACTTTAGTTCCTATAAAGGACTACATACTGTATGTATCTAGTACAAGTTGAAGCAACTTTCTGACTCCACCTCTTAATCCAGAGGCTTTTCACTCCCTTTATTATTATGCTTATAAATATAGTCACTACATGTCTTAGACAGGCACTCCATTTATAGTTATTTAAAGTAAAAGGAACTGTATGTGTTCTAGATACTTAAGTTTAAGAGGTTTCATGGGTTAAAGTCAAAAGTACACGGTTACAAGGCTAGTTTTTCCTAAATCTTCTTTAATTTGAATATGTTGCATACAGTTTTTTCATTCCATGTGAATATTACAATTTGTATGTGGTGCCTAAAGTCTTTTTTATATTTGACATTAATCTTTTCTTTTCTTTTCTTATATGCTTTTTGTGTGTGTGTGCATCCAAGAAGTGCAGTATGACCAAAACTTGTCAGTCATGAGATATTCACCTGTCAACCATGTGTTGGATGGATACATGGATGTATAGAAGTGTAATAAGCTTGTACCTGGCTGGAGCGCTGCTGATGCTGTGCTGCCTGGAGCTGCGAGCTGATCCCACCTGCTCCTGAGAGACGGGGGACCTGAAGGGAGAGAGGAACATCCTCTTATCGCTTTATTCTCCTCGTAAAGGCACACTAAAGCAAGGATGGATAATTAGCATTATGTGAGTGTGTGTGTGTGTGTGTGTGTGTGTGTGAGATTACCTGGGAGAATATAGAAGCTATGGAAGTGTTAAAGGACAGCTGACTGTTGGACAGACGCTGGACAAGCCCGTGGTTGGAGCCTGACTCCAGAATGGGTCCTGACTGGCTGCTGACGGGGGGACGCTGACTCTGAGGCTGCACTGACCGACTGCGGTACTCTCTCCTGGCTGCAGAAACACAAACATGAACACAAAGAATTACATACTTTTATAATCTGGAAACATACTTTGAGGTTAAAAAAAAAACAACCTGACTGAACTAACGCAATGTTTTTATTGTGTACAACCTAGTCTTGCTTTGCCAGACCTTCCTTCCTCCCATTCCGGGATGGGAGAAAAACATGCTCTGGTTTAATGGCATTTCTTTAAAACCGATGATGCTGCTGCATCGGGAAGGAACTTGTTTTGGTGTTGTGGTGTTTTTGGTCATTGGATTTGTTGACAGTAAGAAAAATATAGAATAGCACCTGACTTATCCTTTGAAAAAAAATTTAAAAGTGAAACAAAATGATGTGTGAATATGTACCTTTTACTGAACAGTAGCAGAAGTAGAGAAGAGTCATAAAGTCAGTTACACAGCCATAATTACGTAGTCTAATTTTTAAGGTAAATAAAAATGGAAGACTATTCACAAATGAATAAATACACCCAAAACTATGATACCCCAGCATATATTATAGTACCTGTGTATCTGCTTTGTGGTGTGTGTGTGTGTTTGTGTGTGTATTTACCCTTGTTTATATCCAAGACTGGCAGCCCACTTAGAATTGTGGGAACCAAAAGCCGCTCTGCACAAGTTAACTTTGTTTTTGATGTTTTATGTGGACTTTATTTTACAATTTTAATTTCAATTCTGGTTAAGGTTCCAGTAAGGGACTCAATCAATGTAATCAACAGAGATTTTCCACAAGGATAGTGAGACACGTGTGTGTGTGTGTGTGTGTGTGTGTGTGTACCTGTGTTGTGGTGTCTGCGGCTGTGTGTCGTCCTGGCTCTGTGCTGGTAGAGGCTCAGGCTGTTGGACGTGACGGAGGACGGGCGGTTGTTGCTCAGCGAGGACGAACCACCCGCACCACAGTCCACATCCTCCATGTTCACACCACTGTTGCAGCTAGTCAGGTTGTCCTTACGCACCCTGCAGAACACACAAGCACACAGCTATAATTTATTTAGTCATTTTTTATTTATTTATTATTTATGTCCACATCAGTGCAAGGGACACAAACTGGCAAAGGGCCATCAAAAATTTAGCAAGGCTTGACTATTCCAGCTGGTTAACCACACACACACATAAAACCTTCGCTCAGAGAGATGTTACGTAACTGTGCTAGCATATGTGACACACACTAGGGCAGCCATCCATTTCAATTAGTTAAATGTGTTCTAGCTGACGAGGCACAGACCATCTCCCTGGCTCTCTGGCTACTTACTGAAATCAAGAAAACACTTTTAACTCGAGGCCGATGAAACAGGATTAACACACTAATCTAATCTGGAAGGAAAACTTACCCTCTAAGAAGCTTAAGAGAGAGACACAATGACAGACACACACACACACACACACACACACACACACACACACTAGGGTTTTTCATGGCTCAGAATGGGCCTTTGGGTGGACACATTAAGCTGGGAGTCTTTTTGAGCAAGCAACAAACACTTAATTTCCTGCATTCTGATACACTGTATGTACCAATTTATGGTGGAAATGTCTTTATTCATGTGAAGGGGAAAAAAAGGATGGTAAAACTGAGATCCCTTAGTGCTAGCTTAACAGCGGAGCGTTCAGGTCCAGTCAAAACAATGCAGCCGCTTGCTTATCAGCGAAAGCTGCATGTATATTGGGGCGCCAAATAATTCTCTATGCAGGAAAAACCCTACACACACACACACACACACACACACAATTAGCTGACCTGCAGAGGTTAAAGCAGAGCCAATGCAATAAAAGGAAGGAGCAACATAAATCAAAGCTTTTGGCTGCCTTCCAATTTTGCAATCCACTCACACTGTCCCTGTGCATGTATTTAAAACTGCATTAAGTTGGCGAAGAAGACTCTACCCAGCACTGACTTCCACTAATCTAATCACTAAACTATCGGTAAGTCCACAAAGAAGTACTCTCTCAGCATTACGCTGCGGTTTGTACCTCATCCAGAGTGATTTACACCAAATACAACCAGCTGAATAAGTGACACTTATGGAGTTACTATCATCTCATGTGTCATCACAACGTTTTGCCTCTTGCACATCATCTTAATGTTGTTTATCAAAAAAAATAAAAAACATTCTTAATGTTGTTAATCCCTGATACTTCATGACTTTTCCTAATTTTACGAGAATTGCTTATAAACTTGATTTTGAACTGAAGAGCAGTCACAAATTAAAACTAACCACTGCAGATGTGATTGACAAACTGTACATTACGTTGTATGCTGGAGAATGCTGCAGGTAATCAACCTAATGCAGCCTACTTTGCAGCAGTGTCTGAAATAGTTATTTAGCGACTCCAACATTAAAATCATCTCTCTTGGAATTATATTACGTCAACTCTGATACATCTTAGATGAAGGAAATTCTGAGCAATAACCCTCAGCTGAAAGTGATTACATATGACCTTTGAGTCTGTAAGATGTAGGTTTTTCACTGTAAGTGTGAACTCTTAATCATGCCAAATGAATTCAACTGAGCCTCTTATCCAGAGTAAACAAGGACCCTCAGAGATGCCGAAGCTTATAGTTACAGGCAGCATCATCTTTTTTACCACCAGACTGTACTAAATAAAAAACTAATGAGGGACTTTAGCATGTGAAGAATGTTAATTGAAGAGCACAGTCACAGGGAGAGTTTTGGGGGAGGAAGAAAAGACTGCATTCTTGACTGAGGTGGGAAAACAATGTATGTTTTTAAATATGCACAAATGTATTTATTCTAAACCGACCGTAACCATTTAGAGCAGAGCCAGGATCGAATGGCGTCGAAGCTTAAAGCGCCTCCTCCGATGCTGCGGAGCGTACGGTGTGTTCCTGCGTACGATGTTGTTAGTGGTGACACATACCTAAAAGACAATACAATAAATGTCATACTATCAGCAACAAGGGACACCTGCACATAGACAAAACTGTAAAGATAATACATATTTTTCAAATTTCTAAAACATGCATTCTGCAAAGGTGAAGTGAGCAACAACATTGTCATTTATAAAAACTATCAATTCCATCCTAAAACCTTGTGATGTTAGTTCCATGCTCGACACATCTGGTCTAAGCATAGCTGTGAAAGACACATACATGGGGTAGCCCAGCGGCTGGTCGCAGGATGAGTTCACCATGTTCCTCAGCGCCTGCTTCGAGTTCTGGATGCTGCCGCGTTCTGGGTTTCGGTTCCGTAAAAACACCAACTCCTGCTGCTGGCCTGCCCAGAGACCTCGCACACACTCCTTATTGATCTGCAGAGAGACATCAGATCATCCTCCATCGGCAAAAAGAAACAATGGCAATGGCATTATCTAGTCTTTGGCACAGCTTATGATAGCGTGTACGAAAATTGAAGCGGTACTATGCTGTATAACCTGGAACCAAATAGGACCATTTTGTCATTTGCTTTTTCAGCTTCATCCAAAAGAGAGGATGTTTTAGTTTCTTCCATCACAGAACAGCTAAAACTTAATGTTGCAGAGGATTAGATGGAAATGAGTGCACTTAACAAAGTAACTGCAGAGTAAAAAAAAAAGACTGCTCAACAACCCTATTTAAACCCACACAGATAAAAATGTACTTAAAGGAATAGCTTGACAGTTTGGAAATTGAAGCTTAGCATAAGTTCAGCCAGTTCATCATTTCCAGCGCCCAGGTCTAAGCTCACCAGAGCTTCTCGTTTCATTCATCCAGATCTCAGCCATTCAGCCATTAACATCACCACCAGTGTCTAGACTGGTCCCCCGATGGTGTATTCCAGTGTTTGGTCCCCCGATGGTACCAGTCTAAACACTGGAATACACCATCAGGGGACCAGTCTAGACACTGGTGGTATCCCACACTACTCTCGCTTTTTCGACCCCTTTAAAGTGCCCATATTATGAAAAAAACACTTTTTTTCTGGGATTTGGGGTGTTCTTTTGTGTCTCTGGTGCTTCCACGCATACAAACTTTGAAAGAAATCCATCCATGCTGTTTTGAGTGAGATAAGGTTTCTGAATGTGTCCTGCCTTCAGTCTCTGGGTGAGCTGTTCAAAATCGGCCCGGCTTGTGACGTCACAAGCCAAAATGAGCTGGCTAATCGCAACCGTTAGCTCGTAGCGTTAGCATGCTAACGCTAGCATGCTACCTCGTTCTCAATAGCAAAGCACTGCTACAACACACACAAGTTCACCATAATCTACAAAAGAACTACTTACATGTGCGCCCTCATTTAGAAGTCTCCCAGAAGAAACAGCCTTTCTTTTACTTCTATGGAGCTAGCTAGCTGACAAGATCTAGATTTGAGCTACTGCGCATGTGTGAGTGCAATCAAAGATAGTACAGAAGAAGAAGAAAAGAGGTCTCACTCTGTAGTTAAAACAGAAACCAGGCGAAAAGAGGATCTGCAGCAGTGAGAGAGAGCTGTGCAGTACAACAAAAATATGGTGTTTTTTGAAAATGAAACCATGTAAACCTATTATGGTACAACCTTAAAATACAATTATGAACCTGAAAATGAGTATAATATGGGCGCTTTAAAATATGATGACGTAAGTGGATTTCTGGACACAGCCAGGTTAGCTGTTTCCAATCTTTGTGCTAACCTAAGTTATCTCTCTGCTGGAAGTAGCTTCATATTTAGTGAGAGATATGTGAGTGGTATTGATTTCCCAAAATGTCGAACTACTCCTTTAATGTTGAACAATATCAAGTTTAAGTACCGAGAGTTAAGTGGAAATTTGAGCACTTAGCACTGCAGGGTCAAACATATTGATTAAGCACTGTTGTGGTCATTTTGTTTAATGGGTTAATAAAAACTTTGCAATACTGCACTTTACAGGAGACACACCCTGCTTCACATTCATTCAGATCTTGTCCTGCGACTCAGCCACTGTTCAGACCTACTATCTTGATACATTCAGCTGAAATGGGTTGCAGTTTCACATCACAAAGCACACTTGTGATCATATTTAATGTTTATGTTCATATTTGTGCTCAGCCATACAGACAGAAAAGTGATTGTGACGGTTGTTTGGTACTACACCTCTCGGATGAATTTCAAAACCTTGTCTTAGTTGTTATAGGTAGGATGTTTGTCATGCTTTATACATTTCTCACCATCTCACATTATCCATTCACTTTGCGTAACATTGTCTGAAAAATGAAACACTTCTCACACCACCGACACCACCGACACCCTCTTACCTTGATGACCTTGAAGCTGAGGTGGCGTTTGTACAGCATGATGATCTTATACTCGTCCGTGCCGTCATCGATCATGTGTCTCAGTGTGAGCAGCGTTTCGCGGCTGGATAGCACCGCCTTACGCCAAGCGGGGTCGCTCTCGTGGCAGATGACCAGGCTGCTGCGGTAGTTTGTGATGGCTTCGTACAAGATAGAGGCCTCCTCGGTCTCCTCCAGACAGGTGAAGTGATCCTAAAAGGGCAGGAAAGGCATGATGAAGCACTGTACAATTTCGATCAGATATTAGGGAAAATGTCTACTCCAGGGATGAGAAATCGCCATCGTGAAGATTTTGTTAGAAAAAGAAAATAAATTGAAGCTTTAAATGATGCACAAATGTCTGAGAAGAATTAGTAAAAACAGGTTGACAAGCCCAGGGATACAGCAGCAGCCATTTAAAAGCACAGGGCACGTTACCTGATGCAGTTTGAGGCTCATTCTGACTGCAGGAGCCACCACCTTCTGCAGGAGGTCGAGATCAGCAAAAACCCACTCGTCTTTGGTGGCGATGCGGAAGTCGCCTTTAAACAGGGTGTTGAAACCGTACAGAAATGATTCCAGACTTTGTTGTGGAAGGCAGAGGTTTTGTGGGGAAAAATAGAGACAAAAAGATGGAGAGAGAGAGAGAGAGAGAGAGAGAGAGAGGACGAGGAGAGGGGGGGATTATGAAACTATGAAATATTTTTAGACTATAAACCACACAAAGACAACAAGTCATGAGTGCAGTGACAGAAATCTGTTTGAATTATGTGTATGGTTAAATGTTTAGCTGCTAATGCCCCCCTCTGGTGTATCTGTCAAACTGCATGTAAATATCTACTGCTACTGATATATTACTCTTTTTTTCAGCACAATTGCAACCAGTAAACTTGTACAATTATGTGTAATTCTTGCATTTATCTAAAAACATGCAAGCAATATACAAACTAGTTCTGAAAAAAATTGACTGTATTGCATTTCCATTGTATGCATTGCTATATTATGCTCAGGGTCCCTGTGGTTGACTCCTGAAAAAGAAAATTGTTTTCCATTGAAGGAATTCTGCATAAAACATACATGTCGAGACACAATGGGACCCCCATTGTAAGCGTCCCCATCATCTTCCCACACGAGTCAATTCAGAGAGTAGTTACAGGGAATGTATTAATCTATTTGTGTTTTGCTCTTTGACTTGAACAAAGTTTACCTGTTGGACATGTTGTGTGATGCCGTTCCGAGGGATCTCCTCCCCAGGACAGAGAGAGCGTAAGACAGAGTCACCAAAGGTGAGTCTTCATCACTGTCCACAGGCTGGACAAAAACACAAAAAGGTTAAACATGACGAGACTGACATAAAGGACAAAGTTTAATTTTCTCTGTTAAGCAACTTTTGCTTTCCTTTTACTCATTTCACATTACTGAATCAAAAAAATAGTTAGTCGATCAACAGAAAATAAATTAGAAATGTCTTCATGATCGTTTAATAATTTATGCCATTTGTTACGAAACAATGTCATAAATTCACTGGTTCCATCTTCTTAAATGTGAATATTTGCTGATTTTCTATGAGCGTAAACTGAGTTTTTTAGGTTTTGGACTCTTGGTAAGAGAAAAGAAGCTATTTGAATATGTCAACTTGGGCTCTGGGAGATTTTGATGGGCATTTTTCACTATTTTCAGATTTTTTTAAAGACTAAACTATAAATCTGTCAAGTGAGAAAAAAGCTGCTGTTACACTGGCTGCTCTACCCATAATGAAGTTTGATAGAATAATCTTTAAGTGATGTACCGTCTCCATCTTCCCAGCACAGTGCTGGATCCACTCCAGGTAGACGTTGCAGAAGCTGGCACGCGTCACCCCCTGCAGACAGTGCACGTAGTCTTCATCGATCTTCACACTAAAGACCTGAGGGTCGCGTTCAATGTGGTGCCACTTAGTGTAGGACAGCAGCGCCTCCTGGACAGTGGCATCTTTGAGCCAGGTGGACAATTTGGGAGACTGGACCAGGTAGTAGATAATACTCTGAGAGAGAAGGACAAGACAAAAGCAAAATACTAAACACAGGGAAAGCACAAGAGAAAGAAATGACTTGTTTGTTGTAGCTGCTGACCACATCTGGAGTTACTATTGGCAAGCTGCCATTTGTAGTAATGATTAATGCATAGGATACTGGTCGATCAATTTAACAGTTTAACCTTTTGACAGGAAAATCTTCAAGGGCACGTTGAGACAAGTGGAATATTCAATTTTCAGTCCGCCAATGAAGAGAGGGTGAATCAGAAGTTGATTTTCTGTTTAACCTTTATGTAACCAGAAGAGTCTTATTGAGATTAAGATGGAGACCTGACCAAGACAGGCAGCAGCATACATAAAACACATAGTTACAGACAGAAAACACAAGAAACTTACAAACAAGCAAAGGCAACTCCCCTTTCAAAATAGAAATGAAAAGAGTAACCAGTTAAAATTAAAAACATAAATCAAACTGCCTCTAATTCTTTCATTTTTGATTTAAAAGCGTTTAGCGGGATTAATTAAAATGCCTTATTAAAGATGTACTACTGTAGGTACCTTACCAATACCAGTGACTCAGTATAATCACTGTAAAAAATAGTAGCTTAAATACACAGAAAAAAACGATAACAGGATCTCAGCAGATCACATGAAGTATGCTCGGATGTTCTGACATGCTTAAAATCTGTAGAGTAATAATGATCCCAGGTTTCTCTGGGCTGAGTGATCACTTGTTGCAGTTTAGTTTTGGTGTGAAAATGTGTCTTTGCATCTACATAAAACTTGGTTAGAAAACAGACAAAAGACATATTTCCAAATAAAATTTCGACACTCTCATACCAATAATACTGTATAGCGCAATATCTGTCGCGAAGATTAGCAGCCACGTCATCATTTTCACACCGGACATACTGGCATAATCATGAGACGTTTACTAATACATTCATTTTCAGCTGGAATTTTTCAGTAGTAATGTTTTGTGGAAAAAGACAAAATACGAAACAGGATTACAAAATAAGACATGCTCCAAAACTTTAAAAAGTTTCCTCTGAGTGAATAACTACTTTTAATTTCGACAACAAAATTGTGTAACAAGATTCAAAACATTGAAAAAAAAAGTACAATGTTAATGTAATATACAGTACCTATGATGGACAAATGATGAATATCAATATGCTGCCCAGTTACCTAGTAAAGAGGCAAAGCTTTTTGCAAACTGTTTACACTAACTGCAGTCGTATAATTGCACAACAACTTCTGTAAAATGCAAATACATAAACAGATTTGCACAAATGAAACGTACCTTCAGGTAGTAGGTGATGAGTAGTTTTCGGAGATCGTACACTTGTAGCATCGTGGCGGCATTGTTCTCACTGATGCTATAACCCTCCAGCAGGTACTTGGTGGCTGTTACCTCCCAGGCCAGCCAGCGCAGGTTGAAGGCCGCATTGCACGACAGCAGGTGGGGCAAGTGACCTGGCTCGCAGCAGCAGCACGCATCGTCTTCCTCCACGCCCTCTGTGATGGCCTCCACCTCTCTCTGCTGGCAGTATGTACCTGGGATGGAGAGAGAAGGAGGTAAGACAGTGAGTTAACTTGTCATTCATTCAGAGAGACAGATGGAGAATGGAAGGGAGGTATGAAGGAGGTCAAACTGTACCTCTGAACTCCAGACCCCTCAGCTGGAAAGTGACCAAACCGTTGCCAATCTCGATAAGGTGGACCAGGGCATTGAGGTAGTCAGAAGCCAGAATGAAACAGTCTCCGGCGCTGTAGTTCCCCCATCGGCCCAGCATAAGGTCGCCACAAAGGGAGTGCTGCAGCGAGCGAGTCAGGTACTCGTAAAAGATGGAGTTTAGGTTGCTATCATCACACCCTGTGAGAGGAAGAGGGTGCAAAAAAGGAGACAACATTTGGCTGCAAATAATAACAAATACAACAAAACCTAAACCTAATTTATTCAACAGCTTCAAACTTGATCTTTCAGATATGCCTTTGAGAGGACAGAAATAAAAAATGGATGCAACCTGTAAGCCTAGTTAAAAGGAACTCACCTGTCTCTTTATCCACTTGGGACACCAGTCTGCTGTTAGAGTTGTCAATACGCTTTGTGCTGCAAGAGATGGGATAGTTAAAAGAAACAGTTAAAACTATGTAGACTGTTAAACCCAAACATAAGTCAAAAGGTATAACTTATGCTATAGTGACAAAGCTTTCCCATGTTTAAGTCATGTAAAATAGGGTGAATAAAATGTTGCTCCCTCAAAACAGGTGGAGTACAAGCTGATCTAGACAATATATCTTCTTGGAATCATGTGTGGACTGTATTACCACTGTAAAGTTTCTCAGAAAGAATTACTCCTCTTGAAGATCTTAAACTATTCAATGCCATATACAGATCATTGTAGTTGTAAAACCTCTACAGCCATCAGACAAATGTGTAACTAAATATTTTAAAACTACATTTTTCTGGGGTCTCAGTTGTTGTTCTTGTGTTATTCTTTTGTTTTAATGTTGTCTTGGTGTTTGGCTGAGGTTTACATTGTCGACCTGCACAACTACTGCAGAAACACCTAGATCTCAATCCAGCAGAGATGATGCTGTCAGTGATTGTAATGTCACGAGACAGACAAAGATTTAGACAAAGTCTAAATATAATCACAGCCTGCTTCATGTCAAATCACTGAAGTTTGCACAACAAAGCTGCAGGAGTATTTTTGGAGTGCTCTCTGCAAGCTGAAGTACAAACAGTCTCTCACATCAATAAGTAAAAGGGAACAGAAGGGTTATGTTGTGTAAGTGTGAGTGAGACAGAGAGAGAGAGAGAGAGAGAAAAAAGAGAGGAGGAGGAAGGTGTCTATCTGCTAATCTGCCTAGCTCTGCTCAAAAGGTTGGGATTGATTTCTCCTTTAGTATATAAAATGTTTATGTTATTGTTAAAACTCATACAGTAAATTATATAAAAATAAGTCATTAGCCAATTTCAATTGCCTTACCGGCATCTTAATTGTCTTATCCTACTATGTTTGTAATTAAGTGTTTGTCTTTCGATGTACTTTTTAAATCACTGATTTGTACGTGTTTTATTTTATTTTTCTTATTTTAATTTATCACCCTGTGGCTAATGTGCTATGTACAGCACTTTGGTCAGCGCGAGCTGTTTTTAAATGTGCTATAGAAATAAACTTTACTTACTTACTTACTTACTTACTCAATACTTTATGACTTCCCTATCCTGCCCATTCATTTCTACCGAAGCAGTAACTCTTTAAAAACAGCTCACAAATATATGTTTTTACTTATAAACGTACTTATAAAGGCCGAGTAAGTTACTTAAACAGGATGAAATAGTGCATTTGTTAGGGACTATTTCCAGCCACAGATTAATACACACATTTGGTCCGCTAGTGAGTACTCACAGCAGCAGGATGTTGTATGTGAGATTGAATCAAAATAAACTACGGCGCACAAGCTACAGAATGGTAATGAAGGAACATGTCACACAGTGCAACAGTGACATTGATGTGTTTTTAATAGTTTTGGAAGTCTGGACACCTCCAGGCTGTTTGGGAAACTCAGTCCTCACGCACTCTGTCGAAGCCTTACTTGTAGTTTCGCTCCCAGAACTTAATGGGCCGCGGATAGGAGGAAATGAAGATGGCACTTCCCAGGAAGGGAGCCAGTGGGGTGTAGAAAACGGTGGTGAGCAGAGTCTGGAGCAGCAGCATGGCTGAGTCTGAACACGCACACACACCAGTAAAGGAAAGAAAAGCAGGTACTGATGCACACACACATACAGGTCTTAGAGAAAGGATACGAGGCACAGCAAACGGTTGAGCAAAGGCATGGAAAGCGCTGCCCCAGGCGATCTGCCAGGGAGCGATGTAAACCAGAATGAAATGGAGCTTCAGCAACAGCTCACGCATCTGGACAGAAACATGAACAACACACAGTCAGTCCCCTATAAACAGACCTCAAAAGAACAGCGGTAATGTTAAAGGCATACTGAATAAATGTGATCTATTATAGTTCCTTCCACATCACTATAAATGTTAATAAGCCCTCTGTGCAACTGCCGGGATAGAAAATACATTTATTCTACTATACTACTACAGTATGTCAGTGGCACATACAGACAAAACACAAAACAAAAGTTCAGTTGAAAATGTCATATTTCATGTTTTCCGACAGTAATATTTCAGTTCACCTCTTCGTAAAAAAAGACTTTGTTGGGCACCCATATATAGAGGTTTACACCTTAACACAGCGGGCCCAGGTTTGACTCTGACCTGCGGCCCTTTGCTGCATGTCATTCCCTCTCTCTCTCTCTCTCCCCTTTCATGTCTTCAGCTGTCCTATCAAATAAAGGCCGAAAATGCCCAATAAATAATCTTACTTTGGTGTCTGTCAACAGCGGGTTGTGCTACGTCAACACACATAATTACACAAAAAAATAATTTCTAAAACATCATTCAAAGTAAAATGGACAAGGACAGTTGTCATTACTCATCCTTTTTAAAGGAGTTCTCCTCTGTGATATGGTATTGCACTTCCATAAAGTTGAGATACTCAACAGAGACAGAATAAAACAAAAAAAGAGTAGAAATTTATTAAGTTGCAGAGACCGAGACATCCTGACAAACTGCAAAATGCTGGATCCTACAAATCTCATAATGCAACTGGATGGCATCTTTTTAAAGAAGTGGGTGTTTACCTGTCATGGAGACAGGTAAACACCCACTTCTTTTAAACTCAACACCTCAAGTTTGTAACGCATTTTTTCTGTTCAGTCTTGTGCTGGAGCCTAGATAAACTTGATCATCAACTTGACCATGATGCGCATCAATGTAATCCCATACACACCACATTAGGTTAGAACAAAATATGTCTCCCAGTGTGTAACACACACACACACACACACACACCATCTCACCTTGTGAAAAAGAATAGACATAATGAAGAAATCCAGCAAGAAGCTCTCAGAGGCGTGTGGACAGTCAAAGTGGAAAAAGACGAGTGTGAAGAGAAGGGTAAGGAATTGGAAGCTGGGGTCACAGAAGGATGAACGCAGGAGTTTCAGTCCAGCGACTGTCGTCAGGAGAACGTCACAGCTGGAGGCGGCACAAACAACAGTTTAGAAACTGGCAGAAGTTGCAATTACAAATCTGGCTGCTGCTTCAGCACCACGGACAGCGCCGTGGATTTATCAATATTATTAGGCTACTGATATTTCAGAGCCAAGGTCGGGGCCATAGATTCTAACTTGCACAAACCTCAGTCAGATAAAGGATCAATTAGTCAGGCAGATTAGACATACAGAACATATTCAACTAAACAACCCCTCTGCCCCTGTACTGTCTCTGCTAATAGGGCATAGAGAGGGGGTGGGGGGGGTGCATGCATTTTGGTTATGTTGCTAACATGGTATCCCCTCCACATCCCGCCTGAAATTTCCTACTGGCTGTTTGTGTCCACTCACTGGATTCCCAGCTTCTTGCGGTGACTGAGGGCGAAGCCATCATTAGTGAGGGCGCTCAGCACGATGGCGGGGAACACCACGTACTTCTCAAAGCACAGGAGCCCCACGTACAGTCGCTCAAACCACATCAGCACAGCGTCCTCTGTAACACAAGCAAGAATAACAAAATACCACAAGCAGATCAGAATCATAGCTTTCTAGAGTACAGAGAGACCTAGTTCAGGGTTTCTGCAAGCATGTTTTTTTGTTATTTAATCACTACTCTGCAAGGAAAGTTACACTGATACCTTATAATATTGATGACAAGATGGCCATTTTTAAAGAAAAGCTTCATCCTATTTACTTCGGCCAAGGAAGCTATGTTTTTAGCAGTATACATTTGTCTAGTAGTAAACAGAATATCTCAATAACTACTGAAAACATTTCAGTGAGATTGGAAATTTTGAATTTATGCAAAATGTGATGTTGGTGATCAAATTATACATTTCGATAACTGCATGGCCTTGGCGTTAGTGTGTGCCCTCTAGTTGTTTTTTGAACGATCCAGGCAATTACATACTTTAATATTACCAGACAACTCTGGTCTATATACAGTAGGCATGCTGACCTCTGGGTTCAAACTGGTGGTACTCCTTGGTCTTGAGAACCGGATGAGAAATCCACAACCAAGGGTGATGCTTCCTCAGCTGGGGGATCAGGTAGTGGGTTACAAACCCCACCGTCCCCGCCAGAGCGTACAGCACGATGGTCACAAAGGGCTGGATACAAGTTGGTGTGTATCAAAAGAAACATGATTCAAATGAATAATTATACAAAACACTTGAGTTGGTATTCCTGCAAACTGCAACAAGCATCAAAAGTAAAAGACAGAAATAATCAGCGGGATAAAGGGAGGAAACAATCGAGGATCTCACCTTGAGAGACAGAAACACAGTACTCGCAGTGATGGCGAAGGTTAGGATGTAGGCAACAGAGCACACGACTACATCAGACAGCAGAATCTCCTTCTGCAGAGCACAAGAGGGAGGGAACACTGCAATCTTTAATAATCCACACTGAATGAAAACACATTCGTTAATCAGACTCATTTCGGTGTGAGATTATTTCTGTCTAATCGTTCTGAGCCTTCAATTTTTAGAGATCAAAGACGCAGCAGCTCAAGAGGACTTAAAAGCTTCACAATCTCCATTAATACTGTAAAAGGCGGCAGGAGGCTTGTTTTATTCTGATGACACGCAATGATCGACAGAAAACATTGTTTTATTATCTCGCCTGCAACACTGAGTTTAAAACACTCTGCCCTCTCATACACAGTATGTATGAATTCCACAACTCAGGTGCATAGTGTTCATGAGTATTGATCTGCTGATGATAATTGTTGTGAGCTGACATGAGCTAAATATTGCCTCTGGGCTGCTGCAATTCAAAACAATAAAATGCTCAGAGTAGTCAAATCAACAATGGAAAAGCTGAACAACTTGAACCCTTACTCATCATCTTCCACTACCAACATAATTGACAGAACAAAACCACATTATATCAGTTTATTTCTACATAATCATCTTTAGTTACCATAGAGTTCTGCAGTTTCTCTGGCAGTGGGTCTTTACTTTCCGTGTCTTCCTCCTCCTCCTCTTCCTCACTCTCCACTAATGTGGGCATTATCTTTGACTTGACCAGAGATCTGTAAATAAAAATGTTAAAATTAGACATTATGGATGAGATGAGAGTCAGCTTTGGCTGAAAATTACCATCTGCCTTCATTTCCTTGACGAATTCAGCTCTCTTTTCCATGGACCTAACCTATCGACCTAGACACACACACACACACACACACACACACACACACACACACACACACACACACACACACACACACACACACACACACACTGATACTCACAGTAGTACGGTGGGGTCGCTGCTCTGCCGGCTGAGGTGGTAGGAAAAGACCACCAAAAGGCCACAGAAACCAGAGAACAGAGCTGGGGTGTGCTGCTCATCCCACGGCTCCTGTAACCACACACACATATACGCACATACACCGTTGTGAATCGTACCATCATGTACCTTCAAAGTCAGAGTCTGCTGCTTTTAGATTTTCTGTTTAAAAGCTTCTTCCCTTTTGAAGGATGAAAGACTTAGTATTTTGCTGCAGCTCTACTTAGCTCCATTAATGAAACTGCCTGGCCACATGCTATTTATAACCGAACTCCCTGTCTTCTTTTATTTCTATATTCACATCTCCTACCTATGCTCTGTTTTGTTTGATAACCAGTTGATTTTGTACCTTGAGAGCTCCGAAGCAGAAACCGTAGAGCAGAGACAGAGCGATCAGACTGCGTAGGATGCTGTAGACTGCAGAGATGAGACTCGTAGCAGCTGAGAAACACAAGGATGAAAATATATGCACTTGTTTTAAACAATGAGTCACGAAGGTAATCATGTACTGTAGTCTTAGTTTTAACCTTTTTAAATCACTAAGAAGATTCACCTTTACTAAAGGGACCTGAAAAAGTATTTGCAACATTGAATGCAAATTACACAGATTACACATGCAGGCATCAAACCAGAGCCTTACAGTTTACAATGAAAACACAACTTTTAAATTGACATTCTTTGAGGATCTGGATTCAAGAAATCAAGCATTACTGAAATCAATTGATTAGAAAGTTTCACCAACCTGTCCCTCCAAAAAAGTGCATGTCAATCTGCTCCAGCAGGTAGATGGTGAAGGTGTTGATCTGAGGGAAAAGGCCCACTAGGAAGGTGATTGGGAAGCAGTAGGTAAAACCTGTTTTATGCATGAAACAAAAGACATTTCTTAGTACATTTCAAGGAAGAAATAATGTTTTGAACAGGAAATAAAACAAATAATTGTATCGTTTGTCTCTCCTGGTACATTTCATTTATCCCTACCCACTAGCAGGTCACGTAAGAAGCCCAGTGCATCATGGCAGACGATGGTGACTCCGTACAGAGTGGAGACAGGCAGATCTTTCCTCCTCAGCAGTTGCTCCAGCAGCCAGATCAGAGCACAGAAGATGCAGAAGTAGGCTGCTCGGCTGTAGGCCACCAGCTGGTTGTGACCCTGGAGACACACACATGAACAAGCACAGGTTAGGATGATATTAACTGCTAGACACTGCAAGATAATACCAACATCTGATGTAATCACGATTAAAAACACAAATGTACAACAAAGTTGAATGCCCATATGTCTTGCACTTTTATGTGTTTGTTTTTTTTACAGTAACATGAGTCATGACACAACTAAGAGAGCTCCAAAGAGTAATATCCTCTGCAGCCACATTGTGCATCAGTCAAAACACAGCAACATTATTAATATGGGCAGTGGTGGCATAAAGGTTAGAGAAGCGAGTTTGTGACCGGGAGGTTTTCGGTTCAATCCCCAGACCGACAGGATAAAATCTGGGTGGGGAAAGTGAAAGTACAGCGCTTGTCCCTCCCTCATTACCACCACTGAGGTGCCCTTGAGCAAGGCCCATAACCCCAACCGCTCCAGTGGAGCTGCTCAGTGGCCAGCAGATCAGACTGTGGTTGTACTGGGCAGCTTCCAGGTATGAATGTGGAACTGTGTGAATGTGATCAGGGCGTTCCTGCAAAAGAGAGGCTGCCTCTCAGTGAACCTCCCCTGAATAAATAAAGGTTAAATTTAAAAATTTAAAAAAATATGGAAAAGGGAACTGTTTTCCAATTCATGACATGATATGCCAACATGCACCAATAAAGAGCAACAGCAGCCACAAGTTGAAACTAACCAACCAACTGGAACATGTATGCATATAAGTTTCCCAAATATTGGTAATTATAATGCAACCGAATATGCTGTTTTTTTAGAAGTTTGTTTTTTCTTCACTCTACTATAATATTTCCTCTGAGATTTAGTAAGAAAATAACATTGTACTCACATGTGTTGGTGAAGCTGCATCTGGTTGAACACTCTGGAAAACAAAACCACAGAAGCAAATATTTAATCAGCAAATAGGAACTGGCAAGCCTGAGGCCAGTTTAATTTTTTATCTATATTATAGGTCACCATGGCACACATGTTGAGCTTACACATCATTCATTCCTTAATGCAAGTTGGTTTTATTATGGTGAAATGGTTTTCCTTAGACCATCACAATACCATCACACACTTTGGTCCAACAGTAAAGATTCAGGTAAACAACTCAAAGCAATAGTTAGATGGCATGGCATGTATTGAGATTTTGTATTTTCCTTACCTTCAGTAGGGAATACTGGCAGCTGGCGATAACCAGGCAGAACTGGAAGACCCAGAAGTCTTTGAAGCAGCCGTGGTTGAGGAGCAAAAAACCCAGGAAAGAAACCAGAAAGGCCATGAAGACTGCAACTAGATTCTCCAGAACGTCCTGGTTTCTATACAAAAACATCACATACATTACAGAGGCATACACAGGTTACAGTGATGCATTCAGCAGCTTACTAGACATACAGTATATCCTCATTGAGGAGCATCATTCCTGCACAAAATTCATAACAAACAAAATGTATGGATTTAGTTACTGTTAACTGATGATTAAACTGAAAAGACATAAAAGTGATTGATCAAACTGGAAAAAATTTCACAAAAAGGACTAAATTGACCAACAATTAAGTGATATTGATGGAAGGGGCTGTGGTGTAAGATACACATACAGTAACTGTTATTCTTGTTGCTCTAAAATCTAAATACTATTTTCAGAGTGTGAATTTCCTAGCTGAAAAATGATTACGAAGTTGGATGTCCAGACATCCAAACAGTGGAATGAGTGGAATGAGTTTGAAGGCAGTTTTTTTTTTTGGTTTATTACCTGTCCAAAAGGGCAAGCAGCGTGAGTCGGTCATATAAAATGTTGATCCACTTCCCAGGCAACAGTTTGAGTTTGTAATAAATCTTCCTGGTCGGTTTCTCCTGAGTGGACGTCTCTGAGGACTCATCCAAAGAGTCCTCTTCCTGACGCACACATGCACACAAACACAAATAATTTATACCCACATGAATTCAACTGCAATAATAACAGGACGCAAATTAACTTTTCTAACTACATGATTTCCCATGTAGGGTAATTCAAACCACAGTCAGGATCATTGTAAGGAGACAGAACAACATATTTTTCACGGTGTGCAACCCACACACACACACACACACACACACACACACACACACACACACACACAGAGTTGTGCGGTAATGATTCAGCAGAGAGTGTGTTGTTTCAGCTTCAACAACTGATCCAGACAGTGTATGTCCCCCCTGCTGGTCTGCATCCAGCAGTGATGTACACTGATTCAGGAGTGATCATTTGTTTAAAACAGGAGCAATGACTCATATTTTTTCTGTCCCACTGTTTGACAGAGAGAAAACACGAATCTAATTTACCAGTTTTTTTGTTATTTTTTAATTATCATTTATGTCGCTCTCTGGGGACTTGGCCAATTAACTCAACTGTTAACGAGTACAAATGCAAATTGAAAAAGGAATCAGCATTTTAATTTCCTTGTTTTAAACCTGTATTTTTTTTTAACTGTACTGACAGTGTTGTTGTTTATTGGCAATTGTTTAAAGGTCCCATGGCATGAAAATTTCACTTTATGAGGTTTTTTAACATTAATATGCATTACTCCAGCCTGTCTATGGTCCCCCAGTGGCTAGAAATGGCGATAGGTGTAAACCGAGCCCTGGGAATCCTGCTCTGCCTTTGAGAAAATGAAAGCTCAGATGGGCCGATCTGGAATCTCCTCCTTATGAGGTCATAAGGAGCAAGGTTACCTCCCCTTTCTCTGCTTTGCCCGCCCAGAGAATTTGGCTCGCCCATGAGAGAGAGACATCATGGCTTTCAAACAAGCAAAGTGGCAGATGGCACATACTAAGGAGAGCTCATTGTGGGACTGGCTCTAGTGGCTGTAATTCTGCACCAAGGCTGAATTCGGGAAAGAGACTTCAGATACAGTGCTAGGGGACCACTAAGGTCTATATAAAAGCATCCAAAGAGCACCATGTCATGGGACCTTTAAACTTATTATTTATGAATCTTTTTTAATTTGACGATTGTATTTCATATATTATTTGATGGATTCATTTGTTAAGTCTTTCATTAATTCATAATTAATTATCTAATTTAATTAAATGTACCCTGTGGTACCCCATGTTTTTTTGTTTTGTAAAGAAACTATTTCTCACCAAGACACATCATCACACACACGAGAGAGATTTGCAAAACTGATTTTTGGAAGAATTTGAAACATACATAGTTTACATCTATGCTTGCTTGCTAACAGCCTTCTTGTTCACCCCCTTTGTTGGCTGCATTTCTTGGCACGAAATGCAATAGCATGAAACTATCGGGAGAACTGGGCATCATGTCACCCGCATGCGTGCATGTGATGTGGGTTCTTCTGTGCGCGCACAAAATACAAACAAAACAATTACCTGCTCGGAAAAACATGGCTCCATAGCACTTTTATGAACTGCTAGTGGTCAAAATCCCACAGGGTACCTTTAAATAAAGGCTTTACAACCATTTGAAAGACCCCCTACATCATAGTCATAGTTTCATAAACAAGTCCTGTCTTTAGTCTTAGCAAATCAGGTTAAGTAAATCATTGGTATGAAGAAAAAAAAAGGAAAAGTGAAAGCAGATGAAAACCTGGAATATCTCAGGATGCGTCCTTCGTGGCCGAAGCCTGTGTGCAGGGATGATGCGTCGCTGGAATGGGCAGTCAGTGTGACTGCCCCCCATGCCGTCCTGGCACTCAGAGTTGGAAGAAGTTGACAGTAGGTCACTGAAGACACACACACACAAAGACAGACACACACACACACACACAAAACAGACTGATGTTAATCTGTTGAATAAACCTGATTATGTAGGCAGTGATGATGGTTTAGGAGGCGATGGAAAAAGGAAGATGAAGTTAAGTACATGGAAGCAGTGGAAGAGAACATGCAGGTAGACAGAGGAGGAAAATCAAAAACAGATGAAAAAATTGTAGAAAAAGAGCATGTGTTGCTGGTAAAGTAAGAGACAAGGAAGAGGGGGAAGCAGTACCACATATTGCCAGTGATGAGCTCTGCTCCTAGCGGCAGGTTAAGAGCTCTCTCTGCATACAGCTTACGAGGCCTATCTCCTGTTGAGAAAAACATACGTACATAAAACTTGTCAGACTACCTGATAACCAGCTGATGAGTAGCTAAGTGGGATTTTTTTAGCACTACAGACAGGCATCCGAGACTGAACAGCTAAACATCAGAACATCTTGGAGCCATTCCAGAAGAATGTCATTTAATCTGAATTTGAGCAGTTTTAAAAGTGAAACCATCAGCTGTTGGTAGAGCCTTCCGCACATACTGTGTATTTGTTCAAAAGATCAAAATATTATCAGACTGTCCCAGCACAAATAGACTCTAAAACTGATCAGGGACCAGGTGCATGTGACTTGTTTTAGTTTGCCTCTGGCACAAAAAACAGTTACACTTTACTTGAAGGTATCTACATAAGAGTGACATGGCGCTGTCATGAACGTGTCATAAACATTATAAACAAGTCATAAACGTTTATGACATAATGCTTCTTTTAGTAAATGCCATTCGGTTTTTGTCATGACAAGTTATGGTTAGGGTTAGAGATGTATCGGCTCTGATACTGCCTAAAATGCTGGTATCGGTATCGGGAAGTACTGGAGTTAATGCACCGATCCGATACCACGTAATAAAGCCCTAAAAAAAATCTACGTTAAAGTAGTTTATTTCCGTTCTTTTTCCGTTATAACTGACTGTCAAACTGGATAATAAAAGAAAGTTCTGTGGCGTTCATTGTTTGTGTTTGTTCATGTTTCACAAAGATAGAAATAATATCACATCCATACAGGGATAGTAGTATACAGTTGTTAAAACATAATAAAATATATGACACACAGTTATCGGATCGGTACTCGGTATCGGGCGATACGCAAGTTCAGGTATCGGAATCGGTATCTGGAAGCAAAAAATGGTATCGGGCCATCTCTAGTTAGGGTTAGGGTTCATGTGTCATGACTGTGTCATGACAGTGTCATGTGTTCATAACAGTGTCATGTCACTCTTATGTAGATACCTTCAAGTGTTACCCCAAAAAACATTACATTTCCAGGAACTAATGGAAAGATTATGTAAACACTACAAACATAACTGTTAACTATTCAAGGGTGGCTGCTTACTGTGTACAGTATGGAAGGTGTAGGCGTCTTCTTTGTTGGTAGCCTCTGGTCTGCAGATGACCTGCAACATGGAGCTCTCTGACTGAGAGGTTTGCGAAGGCAGGGAGTCATAGTCTGGATCTTTCTCTCTGTCTGTCTGTGGACTGTAGACAGAAAACACAATCAACTGGAGATCTGGATGAGTGAATTCAGCTGTGTGCATATGTATATTGAAGCATGTGGGTGTACAGGCATGTGTACCTGTCAGGAGAGACTATTGGGATTTGTGTGGGTGTTATAGCCTGTAGTGTGTTGGTAAGCAGACTGGTTGGTGGTTTGGGTCTCTCTGGTTTGTCGTCCGTGTTGGTCTCTGTTATCGTCTCATCTTGTCTGGAAGTCATACTCAGATTCTCTGCAAGCAGATCCAATGGAAATGATTTTATTAAAATATCAGAAGCAGAAATTTGTTTTTATAAAGGTAAAGGGGGGATATTATTAATGTGCAGTGATAGATAAAATGCAGGTTAACACTCAATGAGCATACTATGTTTATTGTTATGTGTATCGTTAGTATTTTGTAAAACCAAACCTATGGAGGGTTGGTGGTGTCTAACACTTGTGCTTAAATTTGGTAACCCCCAAAATTGCATGTGGCCCCAGTCTGGCCCCTCCATTTGAAATGGTCTGGAACCAGCACTGTCTACAGTAGATCAGTATAGTATTAGTATGGATCTTTAAACTTATATAGCTGATAGGAACATGCACTAAGAGCAATAGTATGAATTTATTGCAGCTCGTAACACAATGCTGACATTGCACTCATGTGTGCACTTATATATAAACATCTGCATTAACTATGACGTTACAAAACATGTAGATAAAGGAGGTGGAGGTAAAGGAACAAACCCTCATGCCGAGATTCACCTTCCTCTGGCGCTCCCATGTCCTCTTTGCGTTCTGGCCCCTCATCTTCCTGTGTGCTGGCAGCTCCCCCTCTGGTACTGAGGGACCCCAACAAGGAAACAAACTCCAAGAAGTTGGTTTCGTTGGGAATCTGGCCCTCCTTCGCTTCCAGATCTGACTTGGAACTGGTCATGGTGGTCTGATAAAGAGACAATGTTTGTATGTATGAATGGACAGATGGATGGAGATAGATAACTAAAAATAGAAACAGAGCTAAAGTGCCAACATACTGTGTTATGTGAGCGGTCTGAAAGCAGCACGGCATCTTTCCCACTGTCCATGCTCAGCCCGCGGATGTGAGTCCTTCCCCCGGGCCCGTAGCGGCCCAAAGCTGGCGGCAGACGCAGGAAACCCTGTGAATCCACGTTAGGATCCAGAGGATCTGTGTCATCGTGGTGGGAGTGGACATCGATACCTGATGAGCTGTTATCATTTGTCAGCTGCTGGCTCGGTGTGCTGTCATCAGTCAGCTGCAGACCAAGATGTTCCTGGTCTGGATCTGGACACTCCAGTGTGGTGGACTCAGAAGTGGTTGTTTCTCTACACAGGTGAAACTCTTCACTTTGGCTTGCTGTCTGTTGCTGTTTCGGGGTGAGGTCGTCCTCCGATCCAGCTGCTCCTTCTCCCTCCTCCGCCTCCTGCTTCTCCTTCTCCGGGGAGTCAAAGGTGATGACGGGGATCTTGATGTGACACTCTCCTGCATCCTTCTGAGCCTTGTAGGAAACACACAAACACATACACACACACGTTATTCTCCAAATGTAACAACACTTCAGACATAAACATGTCCATCATTTACAGTAAGTAACAATCTTACCATGAGCAGCACTCATGGAGACATGAGCTTAAACATCAGGACAGGACATTGACATGACAGGGATTTTATTCTGATAGCTATACATAAATATATCAAACACATCACATAATCTTACATTTTGCACCAGCCATTTTACTGATTTCAGAATTTCCGATTTTAGGGGTAAAAAATATGCAATGTAGTATTTACATTACGTGACCTGCTGGAGGGGTCAGTCATTACAAACTCATGCTGTGCTACCGGACATTGCTCAAACCCACAGAAATGTATTTCAAATTTTAGTGGAAATCCCAAAGTTTCCAAACATGCCAAAAATGTCTGAGCAAATTTCGCGGAAATGTGGTAACATTAGAAAATAAGACATCTAGAATATTTACATTTGATGGGATGATTCAACCATAAAAACACTGAGTCTTGTATTCAAATATATGACTCAATATACGCAATATATATATATAGGAACTCCTGAATCCGACAAATACGCCCTCTATGTTAGAGGCAGAGTTGGAGGATGATGGGGGATCATTGTCGATTTCCCGGGCGGAAGTCACTGATGTAGTCAAACAACTCCACAGTGGCAAAGCCCCTGGGATTGATGAGATCCGTCCAGAAATGCTCAAGGCTCTAGGTGTGGAGGGGCTGTCCTGGTTGACACGCCTCTTCAACATTGCGTGGAAGTCTGGGACAGTGCCAAAGGAGTGGCAGACCGGGGTGGTGGTTCCCCTTTTTAAAAAGTCACGCTGGGTCATGAAAGAACGAGATCCAGGGTACAAGCGGCCAAATTGGGTTTCCTCAGGAGGGTGGCTGGCATCTCCCTTAGAGATAGGGTGGGGGGCTCGGTCATCCGTGAGCAGCTCGGAGTAGAGCCGCTGCTCCTTCACGTCGAAAGGAGCCAGTTGAGGTGGTTCGGGCATCTGGTAAGGATGCCCCCTGGGTGCCTCCCTAGGGAGGTGTTCCAGGCACGTCCAACTGGGAGGAGGCCTCGGGGAAGACCCAGGACTAGGTGGAGGGATTATATCTCCAACCTGGCCTGGGAACACCTCGGGATCCCCCAGTCGGAGCTGGTTAATGTGGCTCGGGAAAGGGAAGTTTGGGGTCCCCTGTTGGAGCTGCTCCCCTCGCGACCCGACACCGGATAAGCGGATGAAGATGAATGGACTCAATATAAACCTCACATAGCATAAAGAGCTGAAACAGGCTGATACAGAACACATACATGTATGTGATACTGCTAGACTGTATAAGATGATTTTAACAGCTTTGAAGGGGAAACACATGGGGAAAACTGGATGTTAAGGGGGTTAAAACTGTTTCATGAATATTAAAACTGACGTCCAAAATTATTCTTACCTGTGCATTCTCCAGAAGGCTCTGCTTGACATTCTCCTCCAGTTGAGCAGCAGTCTGAGGGTCACAGCTCATAGTGATGATGATCTTGACTGTGTCACTGTCCTCTAGGTGAGCCGACACTGGCCCGGGGCCAGAGGTGTCTACCAGAACTACTTCAATCTCATCTGAACAGTATGTCTCCTCCATTGGCTCAGCCTGAGAGAAAATAATGATAGGTTTCTACCAATGATGTACACAATAATCACAATGCAATGATAGTTTCACTGCTTTCAATTCAAACCTCCGTAACATAACAACTTACTCCTGTTTCTATATCTGTGAGGCCTGTCTGTGCAGGAAGTTCTGGGATGTCGATGGAATCATCCTGGCGGTCCTGGGGAGTCTCCAGTGAGTTATTGTTGGCATCTGGGGGCTCTTTTTGCCCCTCACTCTCCTCCTCACTCTCATCTTCACTTCCCTTGGAGGGAGGCAAACCTTCATCAGCTGTTTCCCTGTCTGCAGTCTCTTTACGCTCACAGTCTTCTTTTCTGTCCTGCTCTGAGTCTTTCTCTATTGTTCTGTCCTGCTCTGAGTCTTTCTCTATTGTTTTGTCCTGCTCTGAGGCGTTCTCTGTTGTTCTTTCCTGCTCTCTGTCAGTTCCCGTCAAAGACCTCTGAATGTCGATTTCTTCTTTCACAGCCACAGTTTCAATTATTTCCGCATCCATCTTCCCTGTCCCCATCCCAGATCCAGGCAGCATCTCTTCCCTTTCAGCTCGGGACGGGGGCCTCTGCTGGGCCTGCAGCAGGGGGGCGGCCTGGTCTGGATTGGGGCTGGAGAGGTCATCTGGAGAAGGGCTTGGATGCAGGCCTCCCTCCACAGGCCTCTCATCTGCAGCGCTCTCACTCTGTCCTGGGATAAAATGAAATGCACATTCAAATTGTTGATTTAAAGTGTAATAATAATACAACTGAGCTAATCATAAAATTCCTGCCATGGAAATATTATAGTATCTTATTTGGCTGCAGTGAGAACACAAAAAATAACACTATTGTCTCCAGTGGTATTTGCCAGTGACATATAAATGTCTTCCAATTGCAATAAAATGAAATGCAGATGAGGGACCAATCTTACTGCTATTAAAAACAGATACATTTTGTTACAATTGTGCAGTCGTCTGATGCATTATACAATACTATATTATATATATTTTTTCCAATAGGCTGACATTGTTCTGACTAATCACTAGTGCATTAGGTCATACATTTACTGGATGCAGTCAGGTGGTCTTGTTGGCTGGCTGCTAGTTCCGTGCTTGTCTGAGCATATACAACGATGTGTTTGCAGAAAAGCAAGTTGTCAATCCACATTGTCTAAGGAGCCATCGAGTGCATTTGGAAAGAGGAACAGAGTTGACTTCCAGGACAGATTGATTCTGACGACAGAACCCTTGTTCCCCCACATGGCATGCAAGGCCTCAATAGTGACAATAACTAGAGATTAGTTGATGATAACCAGGGTTTAAATGTTGCCTTTCTAAATTGTGTCTTCATTCTATAAGTGTATACTTATCACTTCATGTCATCACGTCATATTTTCAGTGCCATTTTTAGCATTCACTAGGAGGTCATCTTTCTAGAAACCAATAAAACCTGCTTCGTGTAGCAATCATTTGTACCTTTATGTCAGGCTGATGGTAATATTTCTGCAGGCTATAAGGAATGTCAGTAGCCAAACTGACTTAACAAATGGCAGTGGACATCAGCAATGTGTAACCTAATGTTTGAAATCAGAATGTGGAGAAGAACTTGGTTCCCTAATTCTGTTGACTCCACTGTTTCAAAATAAAACTGCACAAAACGTGTCCCAATATTTCTCCCATACTCAGTCAGAAGCCACTACATAGTATGATCATGTATCTGTTTTTATTTCTGAAGTCATTGCCTCTGATCTAGAGCCAGATCCTTTACTAATCCATCTCAGCTAATTTAAATCAATCGTGAACCTTACTACAGCTCTGAGACTCATTCTTTCTTATTCCCTCATTTTAGCAAAACACATTAATACTTACATATCACAAGAAAACAACTGTACAAAGCTTAAAATGTGGCTACACAATTAATACTTTACATTTAGAAAAGATTTGTAATTTCCCACAATATCATACAAATATGAGTGAAACATATACAAAATGAATTGGCGCGTTGCCCTCCTATTTCCCCTCTACTTTGTAGTTATCTTGTTCCTATGTTTTTCTCTTACTATTTGAATGACATTGGATATAATTTAAGATCTTTTGACTTTAGTCTTTAGGCTTCGGTCTAGAGCCTTCAGCTGTTTTGCCCCCCGCCTTTGGAACTCTCTCCCACAAGACATTTGCAATATTGACTCTCTCTCCACCTTCAAATTGCATCTTAAAACACACTTTTTAAACTGGCATATTCTGTCTGATTCTGTAATGGCTATAACCACATTGAGTTTTGCACTGTTAAAGATTTCATATCTAGTTATTGTATTAATTCATTATTGTATGTTCCTGTTTAGTTTGATTTTATGTCTTGATCAATTGCTGCTTGTTTTTAACTAAGCAACAGCTGAATCGTTGTTATCTGTATGTTAGACAAGATACATACAAATATCTACATTTACCCTGGGCAAACATTCAGCCAAACAAACCCAGACTGTGAATCAGATAATGCATCTTTACCACTTCTATATAATGTAACAACCAATGCAGCCTTCCAAAGCTAAGTGGTTTAATTTCACAGGAAATACAATTAGGTCACTTCATTTTTTATTTTTTAAATGGAGCATACACTAGATTGTGCCTAACAGCGCCTTGAGATGGGTGACAAATTAAAGGAAGTGTCTTAAGGTGTTGAGCCACCACAAGAAGCCAGAACTTCAGTGTTCCTTGAGCAGTAATGCAAAGGGAAAGAGTTTTTAGATACAGCCTGACTGATTAGCAGAAATACTGAGACCTGCCACATTAAGAAGCCACAGCATCTCAACTCTGCTACCAGATCGCCTCGTGTCTTGTACAGAAGCATCTGGTCGGGTGGTGATGGTGCAGTGGATATGATACATACCTTTTGGTGTGGGAGATCTGGGTTCAATTCCGAATACAATACATCAACCAATGTGTCCCTGAGCAAGACACTTAACCCTCCAGAGGCGTGCAACCTCTGATATATGTAGCAATTGTAAGTTGCTTTGGATAAAAGCATCAGCTAAATGACATGTAATGTAATCTGCATTTGTTATGTTACTCCGCTCATTTATTTAGATTTGTCCTTCAATAGTTATCTGTATCTCAGTCAAACCCAGAGAAAGATCAGCATCACCTTCCACAGTCTTTCCTTCGTCTGACTTCGAACAGTCCTGTATATGGAGGAGAATTCAGAAACACATGAATAACATTAGAACATAATGTAGGTCAACACAGTATTTTCTGTACTGTACATTCATATTCTCAGGTGTCTGTCTTGTAATTGTCACTCACCACCCCAATCAGTCCCGGGTCGGTTTCAGTCTGTTTCACTGTCACCTGGATCACCGGACTGGTACGTTTCCGAGCCAACATCGTCATGGCAACACCGTCAGGAACTGTACTGCTCTTTCTATTAGACAAAAACAAGAGACAGGGGGGGAGAAATGAAATAACGAAGTTAAAGAGGCAGCAAGATAGGTAGTCTATGGAAGTCCATACATCAATATGTCACTTTTAGAAGAATCCTCAGACCTTCGTTATCAGCCTCTCATGTTTTGAATATGAAAATCCACTAATTTATAGGGATGAGGAAGCAGTAAAAAAATACTTCTGTCTGGATTTGCTGTTTTATCTCTCCACATGAAGAGAAATGAAAAGAAATAAAGTCATACAGGGAACAGGAAGTAATGGATTTTCTTTTATTAATCTCTGTGAAGCCCAAGTGTGTCAGAGCAGAGTGAAGATCACTGACCTCCCCTCATTAGCTCGCTCATTCACCAAAGGTGCACTGAGACTTTAAAATGAAGTGGAAAGAGTCTATATCCCTCTCTGAGACACTAGATCACAAAAACAATCTGATCTCAAAGAGAGGACTGACATAATAAGAAAAAAAGACACATACAGAGAGAGAAATAGGAGACTTGTAAATTGTAAAAAGAGAATGTCAAGCTTGGCAAGACACTCAGTTATACATAGTAATAGTGGCATTATATAAAAGGAGATCTCAGGCCTAAATGTACAATTTCATGTTAATAATTAAGTTGTATCATTAGGGATTAAGCCCTGTGGCCTTGATTTTGTAATGACTACCCTGGCAGTGGAGCAGCTTGAGGCACAAGCAGCAAAAATGTTGAATGTACTGTATATATGTTGTATGTCTCTCTGAATGGCCTCCAATATATCTGTAAAGGTGAGACCACATTGGAAATGTTTCAGCTACTTCAGATGGATCCCTCTGACTGTAGTTTCAGGATAATATGTGTGTCTGTGTGGGTTTACCTGATACTGGCAGGCAGGCAGGAGTCTGAGGCATTACTTTTCTTCTCCGGAGCCTTGCTGAGATCAGAGAGGCTGCTGCGGACCACCGCCTCGCCCTCGTCGAACATCAGGTGCAGCCGATAGTTGGCCAGCTTTATGAGGATGAAGAAGACGGTGATGGAGGTGCAGTAGATGCTTAAAGCCATGGTGGTAGGGGGTAGGGCCTGTGAAGAGGAGAGGAGCTTCATCATCAATTCAACATCTCAAGTCTCCTGCCTCCACTAGACCCGTGTTTGATTTAATGCTCCACGCTGTAGCATCTTTTCTCTGTTACTTACTGTAAGTAGGTGAAATTCTGCAAAAGGTAAAGCTTATTTGCAGCCACACAGTTCCCCGAGTGTAGGATATTACAGGCTCAGTGAATCACAAGAACTATTTTGAATTAACTTGAAATTTGAAACATCTCACCTAGAAAGCTTGGGTTGTTTTTACAGGGGATGCAGTGGGTGTTTTCAAACTGTCATCAACAATATTTGAACATAGCTTTGGTGGCAAAGCTTTGAAACACCTGATCTTTTCCTCTCACATCAGAATCTGTTACTTTGCCTCACTAACTCTAATTCATCAGTTTGGGGTTATCAGAACCCACATACAAATTAGACCTAGTTTATTTTTTTATTGAGACTGGCGAGCAGGAATGTGGGGAGCGATCACATCACATATTCTGTGATATAATTGATCTAATCTGGATAAAACTGGTTATTGATAAACTTCCGTTCTATTGAGAACATGAGACACTGTTAAAGTTGTTTATTCACATACAATAACAGAAAAGCTGCTATTGATCTGCCATCAGGCCATTAAGTGGTCACCCTTTCAGTACTGTGCATGGCTGTTGTTGCCATCATACTTCATTTTCATCTTACTTTACAGCTAAGGCTAAGGTGTTTGACCTACCGTATAGTAGCAACACTTCCCTTCATTCTACCACCATTCTGCTGTGTGATTATTTTGAAACAGAGGCTTTCTTCCTCCAGATCTACTGTATGTTCCACATAAGGTAGTAACAAATCGCAGATGTAAGTTCCTCAGTCAGGATGTTATTACTGGGAGTATTGCAGCCTGCTTTGCACCTAGGCTATTTCAAAGGCAATGCCATGAAAATATTAGTGAACCACAGTTCCACGCCTCGTGGCTCTCCCACTGCCACATCCAGGAGCAGCCATGCGTTCCGTCACTGCATGCAGGGAAAATACTGCGACAAGGCTGTTTTCTATAGCCTAGTATTTCCCTCAGTAGCAACCAGACAATGAGGGATGTTAGACTCTTGCAGAGCCACCGCGCGTTTATCCAAGAAAGGATAAAAGCGCGCATGAAAAAAAAAAACGTTACCTGGTACCGTGAGCACCTCACACCCCCTCCGCGGCCTTGAACGTCATGTTCCCTCATAAAACTCACCAGATGGAGAGACAGGGGCAACATCAGGAGAAATATCCACAGATAGAGGTGGCAGGAGTTGTTGAATTTGTTCTGGTCCGGGTCGTGGTACCAGCCCCCGGTCACAGATGCCCAGACTCCCTGACGCAGGGTCTGCACAACCTGGGAGACCATCTCTCCTCCTCTCCGCTCAGGTTGGATGGACGGATGCTGCTGCTGCTGCTAGGCTACAATGAAATGATCTCTTCTAAAGCATGCTACTGTCGCTACGCCTCCATGTTGGGGCGATACAGCGCGTCTGCTGAGCCTTCTCTTTCATGCCTCATCGGTCTTCCTCGGTGTTGTCCTCTCGTCCTCCTTTTTCCATCCCAATGTCGATTCGTCCATTTCTGCTGCCGCGGTCCTCATCTTGTCTTGTCCTGTTGGTCTCTCTCCTAATCCCTCTCCTCTCTGGTTGCCTGTACAGATGCGCAGCTCTGCCGCCTCCCCACCCTTCCTACTCCTCCGCCCCCCCCCCTCCCCTTCCCCCCTCCCTCTCCATCCTTTCCTATTATATGATTCGCACCCTCGTGTTTATCTGCGCGTACACACGCAGCCAGTCGGTTTTCAGGCAAAATCAGTCATACACTTAAGTCACACATGTACATAGGCTATGTGTTTAATATGCATGCCTTTACGCACTGGTAGCCTATTTCTAGGCTAGTAGCCTATGCTTAGAGGTTATGTGAGTAGGCTAGATGCATAGCTTTAACTCAATATAGCCTACGCATGTATAGCCTATCCGAATTAATTACGAAAACACATTATTTTAAATAGGCGATAATATTGCATTATTATTATTATTATTATTATTATTATTATTATTATTATTATTATTATTATTATTATTACCGTATTATTATTATTGTTATTATTATCATTGGCAGTAGTAGTAGTAGTATAGGCTAGTAGTAGTATGGGCAGTATAGAATAGGCTATGTTTATGTTTCAGGGCAGGCTATATCTAGGCTAGGCCTATATGGAATTGTTGACTTTGAGTCAAATTCCTTGCCTAAATACTATTCAAATATCAGTAGTAGTATATTTTCACTTTAAAATTATTTTCTTGTTCACATGGAGAGGTGTGTTGTGTGTGTGTGTGCGCGTGTTTATGTGGTCCACTATTCCCATAATTTCCCTGAAGGCGCGCTCTCCTCACACATTCCTATGGTAGCTCCTCCCTCCTCCCCCCTACTGCTGCGGCGGTCACGTGTCATGTAATCCACCAATCAGAGGGCACCCAGCCGGCAGCGAGAGCAGCAGCAGCGTCCCACAGAAAGATAGATCCTCCGTTCAGCCACTGCACTGTGCTGGGTCCTAGTCCTACTTCGTCTGGCGACAGCGTTGATGGGGGGTTGTTTTGATAAAAGTTGACGGATTTTTTCACGTTTTTATTCTCGCATTGTTGCGTTGAAATCCAGGATGTTTGATGTGCTTTCAACCGTCGGCTTTCTTTCACGTCCCCGAAGGAGTAACACATTTGGGAATAACCGATCTTAAAGCTGAGAGGAGCAACTTTTCCAACTGCCTTAACGTTACTAGTCAGTGGGCTGACCTATGCTAAGCTAACCTCGCCAATGCAGTTGAAATTCCTGTTAAAAGTCCACAAACGAGCAAGCGAACTTTACATTTCGGGATTCGGTGACTAGACGAGATTTACTGGCGACTTTCTAATAGAAACCTGTCGTTTGCAGCCTCCCTTTATCTGGTCGGACTGGACGGTGCAGGTGCACCTCTTGTGGCACCTGCGAAAACTTGGTTACTTAGCTAGCTCCATCGCTAGAGAGCTAACTTTAGCTTGTTCGCGTTAGCATTCAGCATAAGCAGAGACTGTTGTGGACAAATGTAGCTATCTCTCATGGCAGAGACAATTTGAGATTTAACAGAAGTTGTTAGTTTCAAACTTTATATTGCTAGTTAACCGCTGCTATTACAAAAAAATCGGCTAACCGTAGCCAGCAACCTCGCTAGCAAGTTATTGACCCTCATACACTTTTACCAGAGTGGCGACGTGGATACAGGGTTGTGGACGCTCTCTCTCTCCCACAGGACTTTGGACACGGTTTGATCCCGCTGTGGGCTGCGCAGGGAATGTCCCTCTGTTCTCTTCAGCTAGTCTCGTAGATGTGACAGCATGATGATTTCAAAAAGTTACATTTTACCGTTATAAAGTTTTGTTCTTAAAGCTCTGCACCCTATGGTGTCGCTACGGCCACCGAGAAATGGATGTCTCGCAGGCCGCTTTCCCAAACGGTGAAGGGCGGCCGGGCGGCTGTAGGACAGGGGAGCATGCATGGACAGACTGCCCCACAGCTCGGGCGTGGGCTCACTCTGCTCCACTGTGCCCGACTCGGTCCCTGTGGACAGCCGCCTATGACTACGAGGCAAGCGGCGAGGATGAGCTCAGCCTCAGACGAGGGGACGTGGTGGAGGTGCTGTCCAAAGACGCAGCAATCTCCGGGGACGAGGGATGGTGGACGGGTAAAATCAACCACCGGGTTGGGATTTTCCCCTCAAACTATGTTACCTACCAGCCCGCTATTTACCGTCTCCCTGCTACGAGTGGGTCTGTGGGGGCACGAGAGGAAGTCCCGAACTCGCCTGTCCAGATTCCCTTCAGTGAACTGGTACTAGAGGAGATCATAGGCGTGGGTGGATTTGGCAAAGTTTACCGGGGCACATGGAAAGATCAAGAGCTCGCCGTGAAAGCGGCTCGGCAAGACCCAGACGAGGACATAACAGCGACCGCCGCCAGTGTTAAACAAGAAGCGAAACTTTTCTCCATGCTACAGCACCCCAACATTATTAAACTGGAAGGAGTGTGTTTGGAAGAGCCCAACCTGTGCCTGGTCATGGAGTATGCCCGAGGCGGGACACTGAACCGGGCGTTGACCGGAAGGCGCATCCCTCCACACATCCTGGTCAACTGGGCCGTGCAGATTGCACGCGGGATGCTCTACCTACACGAGGAGGCCGTGGTACCCATTATCCACCGTGACCTGAAGTCTAGCAACAGTAAGCAAAGATTGAAGTGTGTGTTTTAGACAGATACATTAAGATGACTAACCTAACTTTAGGAGAAAGTCCTCACGGGGAAACATCCACCTGTTGCACATGCACTCCATCCTCCTTTAGTTATTTATAGTTATGTGTCGGTCGCAGTTCAGTTATACTTGAGTAATTGTGTTAAGTAACTCTATAGCTTCTTCTAAAGCAATTGTATAGATAGTGATTGTTTTTAATATATTAATGACAAGGGACATTGTGAAATCTTTACCTCATGCTTATAGGCTATTAGGACATTTTTTTTGTCAATACAGCCTAAGTTGAGGTTGCTGAAAACTCAGAATTCACATATATTTCACAACATCACTGGTGCAGCGCTGCCCTTTACTCAGGATGGATTTAAGGAGGTGTAAAAGGTCTGTGGGTGTATGAAGTGGTGGGGGATACCATCAAGAGGATGTGAAATAAAGAGTTTGCTCAGCTGGGCTGCCCCAACCCCCCTCATCCCAAAACATACACACACCTTCCCAGCCCCCTCTCCAATCCAAGTTGAAATGTTGTTCAAATAAAGTCAGTGATTTACCAAACACATAACCAGACGCACTCAGTCAACACTGTCAGGCCATGTGCTTGACCAACCAGAGCTAATACCAGAGGTCATAGGGCAAAAAGAAGTCAGACAGAGAATCTATCAAGGTATGATAATAGAGAAAACCATTCACTTCAGAGTTTTTCTTTTCTATTGTGGGAATTATTGCTTATTCATCAGGGAATGTCTGCATAGTTTCACAATTGCTGCAGGTGTTTGTTTGGAAAAAATATATTAGATTCACACTCTTGAGTATTTGCAGGTCTTTCTTTTGATAGGGCCATGTAGTTGGAACTTGGCTTTGTGCTTGTTCCTCCATGGACTGGTAATTGACAACAAGCCAGCAAACTTTAGTTTCCCATGACTGAATAATGAATGGACAGGACTTGATGAGAAATAGAGTCTGAGTCATATACCCACTGACACAGTCTACCCACTTCAACACAGGTGTGTTTATGTGTGTAATGTGACTCCAAACACTATTTCTCCCTTTGTGATCAGATACTTATCAACCTGGGGCCATGTGGGGAGCAGCTCTCGTGTACTGATGTCTGTTTATCTCCAGCTGTGAGAGTCATTGTGTGAATGTAGAGACAAAACATGTGAAATGTACATAGACCAGACCATGATCACCTGCTAAAGACATTTTGATTGGATTGTAAAATTCCTCAAAGTGCTTTACAGATATAGATATGGAGGGTCCTGCATAGATTGACCATAAAAAACAACTCATACACACATGCCCACTGATCATAACATTTAGGCCTATGTGCTGCACACATGATCTGTATGTACATGGTTATAGTCTCTGTTAATAAAAGGCAGGGATAGTGAAAGCATGACAAAAAGTTCCCACTTCATCAACCCTCACAACTAATTTTACAGTCCACTTATATTAACAAGAAAATAGTCAAAGTAAATAAAAAAACCTCCAGATCTAATACCAATAATATACTGTAGAATATCTGTAATAGCGTTTACTTAAGAATAAAACTGATTCACTCTCTAAAATGACATATCACATAATTGAATGTGGACAATCCGTCAGTTTGTCCTTCTGATGTTGACTTTTCAAACAATTTTAAACAAAAATGCTTTGAATGTATTTTATGTGCATATGTTGCCCCTCAGCCCTGATGTCATGTGATGAACAGTGTAGATGAGCCCAATCCTAAAAGTCGTCTTATTTAAGATGTCAGATTTGTGTTAATTATAGGGCAGATGGAGAGAGAGGATTTAGCTGCCATTTAAACTGTTTCAGCTAATCGGATGTTTGGTGAACATACACAAACAAACTCCCCCGAACAGGCACTGTGCTGCGAACACAAGTCATTGTGTTTGTCCTGCCACTTCACTGTGACATAGAGACAGCGTAAGCTTTAAGTAAAGAATTTAAAATTAAGCTCACGGGAGACCATTCATAATCTGTTTATTGCAGTTATGGGCAGTGAAACCTGGGAACTCAACGTTTTACCTGAAAATTGTAGGCTAGTGGAATAAATATCAGTTTATCTGAATTCATTCTTGATTTCCCACTGCACCAACAATATGAGTCTAAGAAAGACATTGAATGCTTACTATTTGCAGGTAGTTGATCGTCCCAGGGTCAGAAGTCTGAACCTTTGTATTCAATATACTGTGTTATCTAAATAAAGAAAGAACTAAAGAAGCTCTATGTGTTTGCTTTGAACCAGGGCAGTGAGTTCACAAAAGACTCTCTCCTACACACATACAGTATACGCACCCTGTGGTGCGTTGGGTTGTTTTCCAAGTAAAAACCCAGAATAATGCAGCTTAGAGATGTTATTGCATCTGCTGGTGAGGGTCTGTTGTCTGCTTGTCTTGGCGTTGTGTGTGCGTCTGTCAGTCTAAAAGGATAAAAGAAGTGAGAATTATCTACACGGGGGGTAAAAAGAAAATGGATACATTTCAGTAAGTGGTTGTTAATCAGCAATCTGCCACTTTTGAAATAATTAATGAGCAAAATGTCAGTTGGTGTGGCTGTGTGTCTTTTCTATTTTGGTATATATTGTCAAGTTGTTTCACTCCAGTATTTTTCCTAAACCAGGACACAGACAGGTACATATGCAAGCACCTTCACTCAACTCCTCGGCCTGCCATTTATCAACTTGCAGTGTACACATGCTCCACGCAGACAAACACACAGCTATTTGATCAATGATTAGCCTGTAAAGTAATATGTTGGAAGTCAGCAAGATTTATCCAATCTCTTTTGTGTTTTTCAACCTAATCTGTAAAATCCCAGCCTGCAGGGAGGAATGTTGCTAATGAGGGATAAAAGCTTAACATACGTTTGCACAATGGACTGGTCAAGCAGCGGTTGCTAGGCTACTGTGGCCAGAAGAATGGCTAGGACTCGGAGGGTCTCAAAGCCCTCGTTTTGTTTTGTTCCGTTCATATTTAATCTCCCAGAGAGCAGCGGTACTCTTTTATTGCCACAAACTGAGGGGGTTACCCTCCTTACTTCGTTATTTTTCTCCTTACTTACCTTCCTTCCCTTGTTCCTTTCTGCTCCCTCTTGCCCCTCTTGTTATTTTTCAAGTCTACTTTTCACAACACAATTTTCAAACTTTATATGCTGTAGTTACTTTTATAGCTCCATTGTCATCCAAAACTACTGTTTACTAATACTGTTGTATTGTTATATTGATATATTCATTCATTAAAATAAGTATGGGCACTATAGGTTGTTCTAAAATAACTAGCATTTGCAATTTCTGGAGTGTGGCTGCATGTAAGGCAGACATCCCTGTGCATGCTCAGAGTTGGGGGTCCATGTTTACAATGCTTTGCTAATTTGACAAGCTGAGAGGAACAAACTTGCAGTGTTCATTGTAATGAAGGAATATGTCCCCTAAGTACAATACCATGTCGGTTTAGCATGAAGTTATATCAAACTCTGGCAATGCAGACAATACTTGTTAGTAGGATACATTTATTGTTCATTTTGGTTTTCTGATAACAGGCTTTTAGGGAATGTGTTGTTTATCCCAATCTTATTCATTAGCCTACATCCTTTTATTGACCCTTCCATTTTTGCCATTTTACAACTTTGATTTACACTCTCTCCCTCAAGCAATGAGTGGAAGTTTTCTTAGAGCAGTAGATAAGAGCAAGAAATTACAGTGAAACCTGGCCCTGAGCCACCCTGCATGTCCCACATTAACTTTTGAGTTTCACATCTTGGTGTGACCGATAGCATGCTAGGAATGTGTGCTTGAACGCCAATGAAACTGATCGAGTTCAGTTTGGAGCGTGTGCAACAGCACTCTCCCATCAGTCTTATAAGCTATTGTTAGACTTCATCACGCTGTATCTGTGTTCCCCGCCCTCCTCCCTGTGTCTGTATTCACGGTCAGTAAACGGAAATTAGTGAAGAAAAATAATAAGTGGAGAGAATATGTGCCAACATCACTCTATTAAAGGACCTTATTTTGATCTAGTAGTTGCAGCCACCAGGGCAAAATGCTAGGGCATGTGCAGATGCCAAGTGCAATTGTTATTTCCATCTATGTGTAGCAGCACACTGCACAAATGTTTAATTTCAAATATAAATAGGTGGGTTTTGTCGCATTAATCGTCTCATCGCAACCGTCCCAATCATAATTGGCTGATGAAAATGGACAGTCCGGACTGGATTCTCCAAGTAGCCTAGCTAAATAATATTGTTAAGGAAAGTGACCAATATTCCTATAATAATCCTGTTTACGTGATTGTCCACAAAGTTGTATCATGTTATTTTTTTTCTTCTTTTTTCCCCCTGTAAGTTTTCTTACTGGTTGACTTAAAACAGTCACACAGCCATGATTTTGCAAATATGCATTGAAAAGCTAGAAATTAGGGACGCACCTTGACATTTTCTGTCCCGATACAAAAATTAGGAGAATAGACAGATGCTGACTATCAGTTCAATACCAGTGCTAGCCAATTTGCACGCATCTTCCATTTTATTTTGCCCGTCCTCCTGCTGCTGCACCGTTAGGTATGAAAATACTAGTCGATAGACTATAACCGTCTTCTATATTTGGGTTTCCCTGTGAACAACCCTACTTCTGTGGGAAAAGCATAGCCAAAGACACCTCTTAAAACCTGTTTGCGATTACTGGGTCATAACGAGCTCACCACTGGAGAGAAAACGGTTAAGACATGTTGTAGGTCAGAAAAAAGTCTAAGTAGAGAATCATGTTTACTGTAGTCTTGCTCTACTTCTGTAATAAATCAAATCTAAGAGGAAAAGTTACCAAAGCTTGACTAGGTGTTGAAGGGCAACTTTTCTCAGGCTTCCCACAATTACCCCTGGTGACACAGAGACAGTTACTGCCTGTCTTTTCTCTGACGAGAGAATGGGCAGAGGGGAGAGAGGAGGAGTGGAGATGCTTTCACTGTGTTTTTTATGACCTCTCCCTGACTGCACCTATTGTTGCAGGGCAGGGTGAAAAGGAAAAGGGCCCACAGCTGAGAAGAGCTGCCTTCCGAATCAACCAATCCCCTCTATAGCTCCCTAGCACATTGATAGATGCTAATACAGCTAAATGTAGTGGCTGTACACCTTTTACATTTGTCATGTTTTAATTAGCCTAGTTACAGGTTAATTCAAAGTTAACTTAACCAGACACACACTAGGAGAGGAAGAGGACAGACAAAGAGTAAGTGGCCCGGAGAGACGTGACCATGATAGATGGATTTAGTCAGCCATTAGCCCTGATCCTTTTCCCATCAACCAGTATGCCCGGGGGCACTCTCATTTCAACCGAGAGAGACGGACCAGTCGGGGAATGTTTAGCAGCCTTGTTTCTGCTTACTACAGGAAGCCCTCTCTTACTATCCTGCTTAGTCTGTTGGCACAGTTACGAAAATACTGCCACGTCAAGTTAGGAGGCTGCACTCAGAATTTGTACAGCAACCATATTGGATTAGTGCTTAGTTATGCCAAAGAAATGAAAGAAGCTTCTGAATTATGCTGAGATTATGCTTTAATTTAAAATCTCCCTAGTAGTAGATTGTATACCATTTCAAAGTTTGTTTTTAAAGCTGTATCATAAGGAGCACAGTTTCACACAGCACTGTCTGTTGCTAAGAGACAAAGAGATACAAAAATGTAACTGGCTTTTTTGGTTGTTTGGGAAATCATTGCTCAGTACTGCTTCAAGACTTGCTGTTGCTCTTCTTGGCTGTGCATTAGGGTTAGGTCAATATGTTGACATTGTCTACTTAATTCACAAAGTTAAAAGTGGCTTGTCTTCCAAAACTGGTTTTTCATTTTCATGTATTACTGGTTTGTGAAATTTCAACTGCTGCAGAGAATTAAAACTTGAGGTATTTGTGTTTGAAGACAGAAGAAATGGCCATGTTTGCCCAAAAAGTTTTCTTTTTCTTTTTTACCTCGAGGGGATGAAAGCAATGGGAAGAAGCGTGGGACCTGCTTTGAAGGCAGCAGCTCTGCCTCTGATCTTCCCCCTGTTCAATCATGGAAGATGGGTCTGCCTGAAGATCCACTGTTGGAAAAAGGCATTAAATGGGGGTTGGACTGAGGGTGGGGTCTGCCTTGGAGGCATATCCATCTCCAATTGCGTTGCACTGTTGTATGCTTCAAAACATTTTCTCTTCAAAACAGTAAGAAAATACAGACTGAGAAAAAGTACAGAAAACATGCTTGTAACATTTTTTTTCATTTATTATCTTTCCCCAATATTTGGGTGCTCTACTTAGGTTAAGGAGTACAGATGATTAGCTTTTTGTGAATTGACAAGATAGGTTGCTTTGCCAGTGTAAATAACTCAAGTATACAGGCAAATTCAGTTGTCATGAGATGCACATGTAATAATTGGGTTCTATTACCCCACCTCCACTTGTTCAACATATCATAACCAAATAGGCCTTAGATTGTCTGTAGGAGCAAAACAATACTCCAGACAGGCTAGCCACAGCCTGATTGTGTGCATTAGCACAGCTGTGAAGGCTTTACATGCTAACATTACCCTTAGCCTGAACACAGGCACTAGATTTATCTTTCTAATACAGGGTGGGGTTTGGCCCGGGGCTTGACTTTTAGGATTACCCTAAATAGAAGTAAACCAGAGCATCATTTTGTGCTTTTTGAATGCAATTCTGAAGCTACAATTCCATATATTGTCACAAGACTATATGGCTGTAATTGTTTTAAATTGAGATATTGCACTTAAATATTTATTTGTGAAATTTGACACGTGTAGACATAGTTTGGTTATGGAAGTCTGAAACCAGTGAGACGTTTTAAAGAATAACTTAATTTCAATCAAACAAAATATTTTCCAGCTTTTTTCTTTAGATCAGGCTTATATTACAAGGCTAGACAAAAATATGATATGGAGCTTCTCGTTGAAAAGCTGCTGAGGTCAGCCTTTCTCAGAAAATTAGAGTAGGGTGAAGAAGTCATGGGAGGTAGACTTCAAAGTTGGCTGGAGGTGAGCCATTAGTATTAGTGAAGAGGAGACCATGAGTCCTAATTTAGCTTCTTTCTTCCCAATTTACCTAATTTTCCAGTTTAGTCTCTCCTTTACAAAGGAAATACAATGATCTTATGATTAGTTAAATAAGACTGGTCCAATTTTATATTGCTACTAATTTACAACAACTTTATTTCTATAGCACAATTCATGCATTAAATGAAACATTAAGTGGCTTGGACCAAGGCTTTTGTCTCGACAAATTTTTGTTATTGAATTGTCTATTTTATTTATTGATAGTTTATTTCATTTTATATGCATTTACTTCACAGTTATTCTTTGATAAAAGTACAGAGCCCAAAACAATAAATAGTGTCTGGATTTCCATGGACTTCACTGTATGCTTGGATAGATTTATACAATGGATGATGACGTGTGACACTTTATAAATCATATGAGACAGGATAATCAGCAGTGGCTATGTAGTGTGGTTGTGTTATTAGCTTTGCTGCTAATATACTGCAGTAGCCAAACCAAATGGCTGGCTGTAGTTTAAAGATGTTTTTGTAGCAACACGTCAGCATGCCGTCACGTAGACAGGATTTAGGTCTTTTAACAGAAAGTTCTAGAGGGCTGACACTGAAGTATCAAGGCACTACAAAGAAAGTATTTGGCCTGATATGCTATAGGCCAAACTTACAGAGCCTGCTTGGAGGAATCTATGGAATCACTGAGAGAGGACTTGACAACAGGAAGTAGGAGTATATCATTGGTCTAGTGAAACCTGTTTGTAATGGAATTCCTATTGTTGCAGCCTGGGTAGAGGATCCCCTCTGTGCCTTAGGCTAGTAATGGTACCAATACCCCTGTTATTAGTGGCGACCCATAGGAATCACACTACAGTTAAAAAAATGATGTCTTCAATGTGTCTCAAATGTGACAAATACCCAACAACAATTAGTTTTTTGATAGGAACTAGTTGTAAGTTCATGGTTTCCTGTGTTCATCGGGATGATAGCTGAAGTAAAATAGTTGCTTTTCTGTTGTAGTAAATTGCAGTTGTGTCTGCAGTAGACAAGCTGAATGTCCTTGGACGTTTAAGTCATAAAGTGCCATATGTGTAAATGATGCATAAATGAATACAGACTTGATGAATACAAATTTGTGAGTGAGGATAGCAGAATATCAGAAATATTTTTTAACATTTTATTTGCACATTAATGTTTACACCTCATGTTATATTAAATGTTAAACAGCATGCTGTAGATTTGTAAATATAATCTTGTGTTGGCATTATTCTAACTAATGCAAGTTAAAAAAAAAAAGTTCTATATATAATAGGGCTGTCAATCGGTCAAAATATTTAATCGCAATTAATCGCATGATTGTCCATAGTTTTATAAATTATTTGCACTTTTCTGTTCTAAATGTTTTTTAGAAGGGATGTTCTATCATTATCAACATGGGAGTGGACAAATATACTTCAATCCAAAACAATGACAAATACTGTCTAGAATATTCTCCAGAATATCCTCAAAGGTACTTAATGCTCAAATATTATAATAAATAATATTATATCCTGAAACATAATATGGCAAACTCAAGCCCATCAAGCGACAACAGATGACCATATTGACCAGAATGTAACATTACTTGGTAATAATACCACTTAACACTTGTAAAGGTTAATTAAACATCCCGTTTTTTTTAAGCAGCTCAACACAAAACAATTGACCTTGTGCTTTACAGCAACAGACACATTGTACGTAAGTACATTGGTCAGCTAAATGTAACAATGTAATTGTTTTTAACAACAGTTCATGTGGAAAAAATAAAGGCTCATAAAGCATCCTCTTCTACTAAGTGGGATCAAAACGGTGATACAAAAAATAATTAAAACAAACAATAAAGTGTGAGAGAAACTGTGATGGGTTGGTGGAGGCGACGCAAGGCATATGCTCGAACGGGCGTTGCCTGGTCGCTGCAGTCATGTTGCGTCCAATATCAGTGGCCAGGTTGCCGAGTTTATGTTCAAAGTCACACTGTCTGGCTACTTGCAGAAAGTGCTCGCGCATGTGTCGGCAAAATGCCTCGCCTTTATCTTTATGACATTCAAAGCATGCAACCTAAGTTCCCACTGTGGGTCAAAATAATGTGCTGGGATCCTGATGTAACTGTAATTACTGAGAGAAATCTCCGCTGAGTGCAGCGGTGCTGCTTCGCTTCCTGATTTCCCAAACCATGGAGTGGGCCGAGGCCCAGATCACAGAATGCATGTGCGTTAATCACACTTTAAAAAAACAATTAGTGATGGTAAAAGGAATTTGCGTTAACTCGTTAATATTGCGCTAATTTTGACAGTCCTAAAATAGTGTGTGTGTGTGTGTGTGTGTGTGTGTGTGTGTGTGTGTGTGTGTGTGTGTGTGTGTGTGTGTGTGTGTGTGTGTGTGTGTGTGTGTGTGTGTGTGTGTATATACACACATATATATATGTGTGTGTGTGTATCTATAGTGTTTCCTATGGGTCTCCACTAATAACAGGGGTATTGGTACCATTACTAGCCTAAGGCACAGAGGGGATCCTCTACCCAGGCTGCAACAATAGGAATTCCATTACAAACAGTCCTCTCTCAGTGATTCCATAGATTTCTCCAAGCAGGCTCTGTAAGTTTGGCCTATAGAATATCAGGCCAAATACTGTCTTTGTAGCGCCTTGATACTTCAGTGTCAGCCCTCTAGAACTTTCTGTTAAAAGACCTAAATCCTGTCTACATGACTCACTCCATGCTCCATTTTGTGTGACTACTGCAGTATATTACTAGTATATTGTAGTATAATACCCACAGTGCTGTGGGTATTATTGAAAATGAAGTCCTCTTTTGGGATCATTGATTATGTAGTCTGATATGATGGATGTGAACGATGCGAGACTAGTCAATAAACAGTATAGTGAGCCAGCATATCGCATTAGCTGTGTGCAATAATTTTGCTTGTGTTGTGTCGCACCTTGGACTGCAAGTAACTAATTTGCAGTTTAGTTTATTATCACATAAAATGAAGACAAACCAAAAATCCCCATAATTTTGTACCTGGAACCAGCAAATGCATTTTTTCTAGAAAAATGACTTTGCTGAACGATTGCAACCAGTAGCTTAATTTACCATCGGTAGACTAACAAATTTAGTTGCTTCTTAACCACTCTATCGAATTGTATCAGCACAATTTAATAAACCTTGAACAATTTAATTAAATTTACATTAGCCTCAATAGAGTGCATGTATGAACATGTTCAGTTGCGTGTAATTAAAGCTTTATTTACCTTACACAGAAGAAGGATCCCACTCACTTCCACCCAGTGAGTATATGTATTTATAGTTGGAAAAAAAGTACTGCTATGATATCAGATCTATATTTGATATTGGTATTGTACTGAAAAAGGTGCAACTGTACAATTTATGGCCAGTTAGGAGTGGGCATAGCATAAAAGCATCAGCTAAATGACATGTAATGTAATGTATATAAGCAGGAAAGCCAGCATATGTTTGTTTCAGTTTTCCTCATACACAGATTTTCAGTGTGGGGTCTGTTGAGTTGTATGCATCTGTCTCAAGGTCTCTTGTTTTCTGGCCACACTATCTGTTCTTGAAGTCAACAGCTATCGTCCCGTCCGCCCCTCCTACACCTTTCAGGAGATCTGTTCCAGTCTTGATACATTTGTTGTGTAATTAATCACAATGTATTCTTAGGACTGGAGATCAGTATGCTTAGGTAAACCATGCCAACTGGGTCTCAGATGGTTAAAAATAATAGTACATACACTACCAGTCAAAAGTTTGGGGTCACTTAGAAATTTCCATTCCACTCCATTATAGACAGAATACCAGCTGATCTGAGTGGGTGGCTGATCTTTAATGCAATATCTACATTGCCCATTATCAACAACCATTCATCCAATGTTCCAAAGGCACATTCTGTTTACTAATCTGATATCATTTTAAAAGGCAAACTGAGAAAACATTGGAGAACCCTTTTGTAATTATGTAAGCACATAATGTAATCTGAAAACTGCTGCCCTGATTTAAAAAAAAAAAAAATGCAACTGATCTCAGCTGGTATTATGTCTATAATGGAGAGGAATGGAAATTTCTAGTGACCCCAAACTTTTGACCCGTAGTGTAAGTGTACGTGCATGTTTGTGCATGAGTGATTGAGAAGTGTATAAAAGGTTTTAGTTTGGTACTGTGGAGGAGGAAGTCCAAGGTCATTGAGTGATAATACGGCACACACAGTTTAGCTACTTCATTCAAGCAATACTTGCGCGCACACACATCATAGAGCCTCTGTTGAAAGCTGCAAATAGCATTTAAAGTCAGTAACTTTTTCAAGTGTACATTGTGATACAGTATGTGAAGATACTCAAATGCCTTGATGTGTTTTTCAACACTTCCACTACTGTATTTATCTTTATCAGTACACCTTTTTTTCCCATGGGAATATTACCACAAAGTGTATGTGTCAGCAATACACTGAAGTGTTTATCCTAACACCTAAACGCTTCAAACCACCTTAATGAACATTTAGACTCTCAAGCTTTAGTTTCCCTGCTGGCTTTGGCATTCTGTAGAACCAAGACAGCTGATAGGACATGTTCAAATTGACCTGCAGTGTTGGACTGCATGTAAATAATGAAATGGAACGGTTTGTAATGTGAGGAGATCTTGGCAGAGGCAAAAACAAATGTTGAAAATAATACCAATAGGATGAAAAGGATCAAAGAGTCTGTTTTGGCTGTTGATACACCACTTCATGGAAAAAGGCTGCTTCTTGTTGTCAAAGAAATAACAAGAATGTTTGGCAGTTGGTGTATCAGCACACATAGAGTAGGTTTATTTCTGCTGAAAGGAAACTCTGGACAGTAGAGAAGTGTTACTACTCGTTACCTGGTCGTGGATGGCACAGTTTTCAAACGTCTTGTTGACTTCTGTGTGTACTAAGGGATAGGTGTGTACTCTATGGGTGGGAATCACCAGATGCCTCACGATGCGATATCATCACGATACTTATGTCACGAGACGACATTATCGCGATTTTAAAAATGTTGCAATATTCTGCGATATATTGCAATTTATGACCTTTTTTCCAACTTCAAATTTTTCCCAATTTCAAATAATGTCCCCAAAAGGAAACTCTGACAACATATGTTTTATCTAAAAAGATACATTTCGCTGTTCAACTCACTTAAATTTTGTTGCTGCAAAATGGGATTGGGATTGTAATAAATACTTGCTGCATGTGTATCGATACAGTATTGCCATGGAAAATATTGCGATATATATATATATTTTTTTTTATGCTATTTTTGTGAATTTTACTTGAGCATATTTAACTTTAAAGGAATACGCCACCGTTTGTTGAAATAGGGCTTATCACGGTCTACCCTGGCTGTAGATAGGTGGGCCAATGCATTTTTTGTCTCAGTGCAAGTAATTAGGTTGTTTTTTTGTCTTTTGTTGGCTCACTTTTACTCACAACATGCTAACCGGCAACATAGGATTCCATTCACTACACTAAGCTAACTAGCGGTGGCGCTGCCGGTGTTGCACCAGACCAAAACAATGCATGCACAAAAAATTCACTGGCCCACTTATCTACAGCTAGGGGAGACCGTGATAAGCCCTATTTCAACAAACGGTGGCGTATCACTTTAATTCAGTTTTCCCTTGGTTACATTTCTGTATTTTTCACTCAGATTTGTTCATTTTGCTTCAGCTGAAACAATTGATTAGTCGATAATAATGAATAAATAAATAAAATGTATCATTATTTTAAATGATTGTTAGTTGCTGCCCTACATTTTACTGCCTACAGTATATGACTCTTCTATATTTTAGTATTATATTTTCTTAGTAATTAGGCAGTTTACTCGTTGATATTTTTTTCTTTTACTTTTACTTTTTGTGCAATTTCTTCATTTTATTGCATTGACTTGAGTAGCAAACTTATTTTTTAATTTTGTTGTATCATGACTAAATTGAATTGAAGTAATGTGTATCTAACTGAGTTGAATCTAGTCTAAAACGATATCAACCGTTTATATAAGACATTTTTTTTACATAACAGGAACACTAATATTAAATGGGCGAATAAAAGTTGAATTTGTACGTCAATGGGTTGTGGCTTCACTGTGGCAGGGATCTCAGGCCGGGTGTAGTGTTACAGGCAGGTTTGGAGGGTTCCGGCTTTCTTTAATGTGTTAAACATTTTTAGGACCTCAGGACAGTTGCTTTGTGGCGCTGTCAACCTTCTGTTACTACAGTAATAAATGACCTGCATACCTCTGTTGGCCCTGTTGAATATCAACTATCATCTCCTCACCTGCACGGCCATATTTCTCTCTGTCCCCCACTCTTTGTCTCTCCCTATCTCTTTCAGTTTTCTTTCTCCTTTCTTTCCTACCCCCCTCACATGTCACTTTCATCACAAGCCTGTCTTTCCACTTTTCCCTTTCTCTCAATCACTCATCGCTTGTTATGCCCTCATGTATCTTTTTTAACCTTCTTCTCTTGCCTTCATCCCACTCGCAGTCTATTCCATGGACCCTCCCTTAATGTATCCTTCTCTCTTCAGTTTTATTACTTGAAACGATTGAGAATGACGACATCGGGAGGAAGACCTTGAAGATCACAGATTTCGGCCTGGCCAGGGAGTGGCACAAAACCACAAAAATGTCAGCTGCAGGCACCTACTCCTGGATGGCCCCCGAGGTCATCAAGTCATCTCTCTTCTCCAAAGGCAGTGACGTCTGGAGGTATGACAAATAATCCCCAGACACAGACCCAGGAATAAAATATCTACTCTATATATGTCCACTTATTTGTCTGACATTTTTACTTATTCCTTTATTAAATATTCCTCCCTTCTCCTTTACTTTCCTTTTATTTTCTTCGTATGCGTGTCATACACCAGCTATGGTGTCTTGCTGTGGGAGCTGTTAACAGGGGAAGTACCATATCGTGGGATTGATGGCCTGGCTGTTGCTTACGGTGTAGCAGTCAATAAGTTAACTCTACCGATCCCATCCACTTGCCCGGAACCCTTCGCCAAGCTCATGGAAGGTAAATGCGTAACATAATAATAACACTGCAGAATGTAGCATGTCCTGAAAAAAAAAGTAAATGGCAGGGTTTTTTTTTTTTTTTAATACCTCTTAGTCCTATAATGATCCAGAAATCTCTGTGTAGAGCTCTTATTTTCTCACTCATTATCAAAGATGGCCTCCATGCCTGTTGTCAATGACATCGTTTGGGAGTATGTGATTTCTGGCAACTGTGTTTATTAATTTGTCAATCTTTACATTGAAATGTGTGTGTCCAGAGTGCTGGGACCAGGACCCCCACGTGCGTCCCTCCTTCTCCTGCATCCTGGAGCAGCTGTCGGCCATCGAGGAGGCGGTGATGGCCACCATGCCCCAGGACTCCTTTCACAGCATGCAGGACGACTGGCGTGTGGAGATCCAGGAGATGTTTGATGAGCTCAGGACCAAAGAGAAGGTAAGGCAGAGTGACTTAACACAAACATCAATATATGGAGCCACTGACATTACATCATAAACACACTATGTGGTCTGGCAGGTGGTTAGAGGCATTCAAATTGATTGACTGAAAATGCATGTTTTATACCTTACCTCTGTCTCACACACTGTGGGTTGAAACCTGACATACAGTATATGTGACAGACCGTCTATACTTCTTGTACTATTCTCTGCTCTAGTGATAGTGATGAAACATGTTTAATAATCTGCTATTGAGATTTGGTATAACCATGCAGAATTGCTTGGGACAGCTTTTTACAAACTAAACGGCTTAATTGGTTACTTTCAGTGGAAACGCTAATCGCGCTTTAACAAAACGAGTCATTAATGCCGACGTGCTTTAGCGTACTTCCCCTTGTTAAGACCTTAATCTGCTTCCTGTATTAATCTCCCATCGCTGGTTTAAAGAGGGGGGTTAATTAGTGTTTGTAGAAACAGCAGTATCAGCACACAGAGTTTTTATTAAAAAACTCCATGTGTTGTTTTTTTGTTTTAAGAGACTTAATTTCTGCCTTATATTTAATAATTGTATGTTCTTTGTATTATATATGTATGTATTCTACCTGGTTCTAGTCTAGTCAGTTATGCTAAACCAGCTTTTTAACATGCACCCTCGTTATGTAACTTCCAATTATGCAAATCAATCATTTAAACGCTCAATTGATATAATTTACAACGCCTCACCATGACTTAAAAACCCTATAAAGTTGGCCCTTGTATGTAAAGCTTTCATAAATCAAAATAAATAAATAGCTTTAAGCATTATCTAACATTTTCCCATCGTAAATTTCACAAGATATCTTGTAGAATTAACCACTGCATCAGCAGATTTCCTGTAAACGTCCCACAGTAATCTGTGTCTAGGTGGGTGGCTGAAGTGGCTTGACTGTAAAGCTGCTTTATGGAAGTCATCCAGTAAGGATTATTATTACTCAGCCGAGAGCAATTAAAGAGAAAATGGAGGGAATGAAGAAAGAGTAAGCCATGGGAGGAGACAAGACGGGTTAGCTTTGTAACACGGCATGAAACAGCAGGCAGTAATCTCCTGAAACCGACTTATTATAGAAGGAGTTATCTAATACACAACTAACACACTGTCTTATAGATGTCTGTCTGCAAGAACTTTTCTCTTGTTATATGGGAATTATAACATGTATTTCTACCCGTTTGTCATGCACTGCATTTTCTCTTCTGTCTTACAATAGAATTGTGTCTAAAACCCAAATATTTAATGTGACCATGTGTAGACATTAGGAGGAACACAGTTTATAAGAAAGTTTGACAATTAGCACAAATGTAAAACTGAAGCTTGACTGTAAAAGTACCCCACAGTTTAATAATAATCCAAAGAGGTTGTGAGAAATACTTTCCGGATCAATAAGGTACTTTTCCTCTAAACAATAGCAATATTATATTTTAAAAGCATACTCGCCAAAACTTGATGCAGCACAACCAGATATATCGTTTGGGTCAGAGATTCAGTTTACCCTTGTGTTTAATGATGCTACCTATCTGTCGGCTGTAACCTGAAACAGGCCTTACTGGAGCTGAAGATGTCTGTCGGATTATCTAACCTCTTTCTCTGCTTTGCTTATATAGATGTTCAATTCCAGATAAGACAAACTGCAGCACATCATCCTGGAGCAAAACAAAAAGCTTATGTGAACTGAAGTCTCTCTGCCAATTTACCGATATACGTATCTTAATACCTGGTTCTTCCAGGAGCTACGTTCCAGAGAAGAGGAGCTGACGCGAGCCGCCCTCCAGCAGAAGTCTCAGGAGGAGCTGCTGAAGCGTCGGGAGCAGCAGCTGGCAGAGCGAGAGATCAACGTGCTGGAAAGAGAGCTCAACATCCTCATTTTCCAGCTCAACAAAGATAAGCCCAACGTGAAGAAGAGGAAAGGCAAATTCAAACGTTCCCGCCTCAAACTGAAGGATGGAAACCGCATCAGCCTGCCCTCGGGTGAGTGCTGGACATTGTACTAAGGATGTTGGTGCATGGTCTCTCTAAGTATATTTATTCTGAGATTGTAAGGACCGTATGTGCATGTTGCATTTTGCAGACTTCCAGCATAAGATCACCGTGCAGGCGTCGCCTTCCATGGACAAGAGGCGAAGCCTTCATAGCACCAGCTCCTCTCCTCCCAGCAGTCCCACCCTAATTCCCCGGCTACGAGCCATTCAGCGTAAGTTCGGTTTGTTTGTTTTTCATATTAATGTTTTCCTTAGTGTCAAGTCTGATTGTCTTCTGAACCTCTGTGTGCGTTGTGTATTTCTTGGCCTGGATTTAGTCAAATTTGCTTAATACAACTTGCTAAAAATACAACTTCTGAAGAAATCACATCAACTCTCTGAGAATTTCAGGGAACATGGGAACACTGACAATGACAACAACTGTGTGAACAAAAGCTCCAGAGCCACAAGCAGTCAGCAGGTTGTTTGAACAGTTTGATTTTGTTAGGCGCACACTAAGACCCTTGCAACAACTGAAACACTCTCCTCTTGAGCATGTATGGTAGATGGCTGATATTCAGACAGAAAACGCAAATGTTCTGTTTCACAGCACTTTTAACAATATGCTCCTAGCTAGAGCTGGGCAATATATCAATATTATATCAATATCGTGATATGAGGCTAGATATTGGATATCGTAATATGGCATAAGTGTTGTCTGCATTACAGTAAAGTGATGTCATTTTCTGAACATACCAGACTGTTGTAACTGTTCTATTATTTGCCTTTACCCACTTAGTCATTATATCCACATTACTGATGATTTTTTATCAAAAATCTCATTGTGTAAATATTTTGTGAAAGCACCAATAGTCAACACTACAATATCGTTGCGGTATCGATATCGAGGTATTTGGTCAAAAATATTGGAATATATTTGATTTTCTCCATATCGCCCAGCCCTACTCCTAGCTTAGTATAAGTTGTCAACTACTGTGCAATACTTGTGTCATAAAGCTCATGTTGGTTAGAGGTAACATGTATGTTTCCCTCCTCAGTGATGCCCCACACGCGGAGGGACAGTTTGTATGTTTACCAACAGGATGTTGATCTGACCAGCGAGCTCACAACCTCCTGTGGGCTCAGGAGGAAAGGCAAGCTAGTGGCTACCCACATGCAGCATTGCTGTGGCTAATAGGACCAATGCTGCATGTTAAGTTTGGCTAACTTTGACAATTAAAAGGGTTTGGTACCTAACAGCTTCCTATCAGTGGGGATTGTTTGTGCTGATTGACAAGCTTTTCCTGATGTGTGGATTATAACAAGACTTTGGTGTTTGCTGCTGGGTTCAAATTGATTTACAGGTACTTTAGTAACAATGATTAGGTTTATGCCACAGACTTGGGCCAGACTGCTGTTCATATTTGTTTTTGACTCATCTTCTATTATGTGGTTTGAATTAAATAATTGGAGCTTTTTCAAAACATAATGGTGGTGCTGTTAATTACAGGTTTTTTTTTCCCAACTGCTTACACACAAAATCTTTTCATGTCACTCGATTTTTGAAACCTCTCACTCAAAGTGCAAAACTACACACCAAATCTCCAAAACCATAAGCTATTTCTCAGCCTTTCACTCAGTTTTCAATTGCATAAAACACTTTTTTCAAAACACTACACACAATTGTCTACTAAGACACAAAAATCTACACTTATTTACCAGGGCACACACCCACTCCTCATATGTGCAAACACATTATGCTTAACTGAACACTAACCAATCACTGTTAAGTATAGGCCTATGCATAGGTCAAAGGTCAGATTACCTGTTTTGAACAGTGGATGCCAACAATAGACAGAGAGTAAGGGGCGGAGGAGGGAGAGACAGGGGACGCCAACGAGGGAGGAGGAGGAGGTGGAGGGAAGAAGAGAAAGAAGGAGAGCCAGGGCTCTCACTTATTCATCATGTGATCAACCACGGATTAACCATGAGAGTAGCCCATCTTGAGTAGCTTTACAGTGGCGTCCAAACTTCAAACCTTCAGAAATGAGAACAGGCATGCAACTATCTAATGACTATTTCAGCATTATAAATCAATCAGTTTGTTTTGCACAAAGTGCATACAATAACCCACACACACACATATGCACACATTCTTTATTCTAAAAATGATACCTTTGGTTTACATGTTTGTAGTTTTGTTTTCTTGTTTAATGCTACTGTATACAACACTGTGCTACTCTTACAAACGTAATGTTTTGCCCAATCAATATTTTCTGTTTTACTGTAACATTACATTGTTGTTTACAGTGCACTTTTCAACCCCTCTCAGCAGATTACTGTCTCTCTAGAACATTGTAAATGTAGCTATAAGCCTATGAAAGACAAAAGAGCTTTAGATTTAGAACAACAGTGTGTACATGGTATATACAATAATTACTATTATGAAAAAAGTGTTTGCCATTTGGTGCAAATGCTTCATTTTGAGATGTGTTTATGGCATGTTGAATGCAGTGTTTCATTTTGAAGGAGAAGTGAGGCATTTTACATTTTATGTGTGCAGTTTGGGAATTGTGTGTACAGTTTTGAAAAAAGGAGACATACTGTAGTTTTGAAAACGTGTGTAAGCAGTTGTGGAAAAAAACTCGAACACATTTTCCTAGTTATGGGAATGTTGGCCCTAGTCTGTTGCTCTGACATCTTTGGTGGATCCTCACACCTTCACAATGACTAACCCACAGCAAGAAGCTTTTACAACAACAGCGTTTTGGGTTTGGTTTTCTGCTTTTTGGCTTTTTGATTTTACATTTCCAGAAATGAATTACATTGGTAATATTTTCTAGAAAAGGTTCAATAGTAACATGAAATCTTCCTGAATCAAATGCAGTTATTAAAATAAAAAAGGCTTATATCCATTTAGTGTAGAAAGGCCTTTAAATACACTTAAGAGTGAACACCCATGGGGTATGTGGAATTTTTTAAATAATTTACATGTCTACATGGGATTCCCTGTCAGGGCCATGGTTTCTCTGATAACACCTTCCTACAGTTGTTTGAGTCTGTGGTAACACTTGTGGTCGCTGTGTTAACAGTTACTCAAGATGAGAGCAACCGTACATGGGGCCGCAGCACCCTCTTCAGGCCAGAGGAGTTTGAGGATGTGAAAAAGGGAATCAAGAAGAAAGGAAGAACCTGGGGCCCCAGTTCAGTACAGAGCAAAGAAAGGCCTGCCGCTGCTGAGAGGTAGAGTGTACACACACACACACACACACACACAGAAAAAAGGCTACTCATTTTTCAAACATGATATCAGGGTGGAGAGCATTTGCTTTCTGTTCCTAAAAAAACTTAACCACATCCTCATGTCTAAGTGTTATTGTTATTTTCGACTCATCTCTATGTTCCATGCAGTAATATAACATAAGGTAACATACCACAAAAAATACTACACAGTCTATACTAAAAGTGTAAATAAGTTATTTTTTATTGTGTGGCATCTGTTACTGGGCATTGTTTTTCAGAGTGCGTCCTCTGTCGGACGGCAATAACCCCTGGTCCACCAGCCTGGTCAAGTCCCAGAAGTCTGTCCCCCTCGCCGCCCTGTTTGCTGAGCAAGGTCAGCTCAAAATCCATTGGGATGCTGTGCAATTAAAATTTTTAATTTACATAAAGATCTTTCATATTCGTTTGATATTTGAGTAATTATTGTGGAAATTTGCTCCGCCTTTTTTGTTACCTTTTTGTCTAAAGTGACTAATAACTGAACAGGTTTAAAAAAAAAAAAAAACTTTTGAGTGCTTGTTTACTAGATTTAAAATACGGTTTAATGTCCTAAATTTGCCTTTTAGGTTTATCCGACAATCACAATTAAGTAATTTGTGGTTAAGTGTCAAGAACTCATACATTTTATTTATTTCATTTCATTTATAAAGGACATTAAATCAACATTTCTGTAAATGTGCCAGTGTTAGCTGGCTAATTTTCAACTGCAGTCCTTTGGCCAGATGTTTTGAGACCAGAGCAACAGGAAACAGCAAGACATTAGTACAGGTTAAAATGTACAGACAGAAGTCAATAAGACACCATAAAGAGCAACAAAATGAGCTTCCTCAAGAAGCCATGCAGAGCAACAGGAAGCAGCAAGACATAAGTAAAGTTACACATCAACAGTGTCCACATAATGGTTCATTTGTTTAGAATGTCTGATTTCGCACTTCTGTGTTTTCAGCGGGGGCCGGTAAAGACGAGGCATTCTCCCAGGAATGTCCTGACAGCAGCTCCAAGCCAAAGCAGCTCAAGTTCCCCAACCAGGTGTACATCGATCTACCTCTGTGGAGGGACGAGCCGCAGCAGCAGCCTCAGAGCCCCGGTGGGCATTGTGGGTCGGGAGACGCTGGGGTCGGGGCAGCAGGTCAGGGTGGCCCACCAGAGACCCCAGACGACCCCTACACCACCACATCCACCTCGTCCACCTCCACCACCCCACAGCTCACCCCTACCAACAGCCTGAAGCGGACGTCAGTTCGCCGCAAGACTGACTCCGTGCTGTATGGCTGCGGCTCGTTGCTGGCTTCAGTTGTGCTCGGTTATGACATTAGGGAGGCTCTCAAAAACTCGGCTCCTGGGGAAGATTGCGAGCCCCAGCGTGAGGAGAAAGAGAAGAAGAAGAAGGAGGGCCTGTTTCAGCGTGCGACTCGGTTTCGCCGCAGCACCTCGCCACCAAGTGGTCGCCCCCGCAAAGACGAGGCATCGCCAAACCCCACCGCCACCCAACCCGTCAATCTCATCTCCATGTCGGCCATTATGGAATGCAACTCCACCAAGTGCCTCTTAAAGTCTGAGGCGGAGGTGTCACACTCTAGCCCTGGGAAGGTTGAGCTCGTGGCTGCCAATAATCAGGCCGAGTCGTCCAGACCCGGCCCAGCAGCCTCTACAGAAGGCCAGAGTAACAGGACGGCAGCTAACACAGAGACACCAGTGCAAACCCAAAGCCAGCCACCCGAGCAGAGCAACCACAACACAGGAACACGTCTACGCCGAAAGAAATACACCACCAACCACAATAGTAAGTAACACAAAACAGGGGTATGGGAGGTAAGCTTGTATATACGGTCTAAAAAAGTATATTTACTCTTCAAAAATGTATCTTCCCCCATCTGTTTCCAGCCAATGGCCCCCCTGCTCTGCCTCCTCCAGCCACACAGAAGAAGCGCGAGAAAGATGGCGGCGAGGCCTTCTCCAGACCACGGCCGGTGTCGTTCCGGGCCAAACCCCACACCTGGGCCCTGCTGCGAGGGCGCAACAAGAGTTACTCCCTGGGCCACTACTCCGGAGAGAAGACGGCACAAAACCTAAGCGTGGTGCTGTCCTCTGAGGTGGGGGTGGGCTGCTCCCTGCTGGACATGGACACAGAGGGCCAGAAACGAGACTGCACTGTACCGCTCTGCCGCATTCAGAGTTCCCCGGGACGGCCCTCCGTCTTCGAGCTGGAGAAAAAGTTTCTCTCTTAGGAGCCTTGAAAAGTGATCTGCTGTGATCATAGTTCATCCCATACAATCTATAGTGTTTTAGAACAGACAGAATTTTTGGCCTAAAACTCCTGGAGGGTTTAGAACCAGGCTGCCTTTTTTCTCTCCATTTAAAAAATAAAAAAAAATAAAAATAAGGTTCTATAACATAGAACCCAGCTTTGTCTTAGTTGCCGAAAATAGTGATGTCAGTGTTCTAGAGCGTAGCCAAGTCTGAGAAGACAAGTTCTACTGTATGTTCAATGTTCTAGAAGACACCTGTGTCACAGGAGTTCTAGAATGTGCACACTCATCTCAGTTTGAGAACGGTCTAAGGTCTTTTCAGACGGGGAGCGATTGACGCGCCTAGTTATTCATTTTCAATGAGAGGCGAGCGGGCATGGAGGGAGGCGTGGGCCAGCGACCAGCGGGCGCGATCCCGTGAAACTGATGCAATCTTTCTAGTCTCATGCACACGCCCGCCCGCTGACAGCTGAATTGTCTTGACCTTTCTTCCATGCGACGCGCATACAGTACAAATCAATGCTGTTTGTGAGTTCCCTGAAATATATTACCATCAGGACATTTAGCACAAAAGCTCCATGGTTACCACGCCTAGAGCACCTGGCGTTCACATGGGAAGTGCAGCGAGACCCCGCGGATCCAAGTGGGTATGCAGGCAAAGTGTCGCCTACCGTCTGAAAAGACCTTTACACACTGCCTTGCCTAATTCTGGAACACACACACACACACACACATACACACACACACACAGTTCTAAAACCTGAGCAGAACATTCTGGATCAGCAGCTCTTCTCTGGTCCCTCGGTGCTCGACTGCCACCTGTGTTCGCGCTCCCATTTGTTACCTTCTTCCTTTCTCGTTCTGTCGGTGCAGCTAAACGTTGACCGCTGCTGCAGCTTTCGCAACACAGTACCCTCACCTTTTTATTTATATATATATTTTTATAGGTAATTTAATATGAAGAGACTTGACCTTACCTTAGAAACCAGCAGGACATACATTCCATTTCAGTCAAGCTGTGGGATCACGCTTCTAGATTTTTGGACTTGAGAATCATGTATGCATGCACCCTTGAAATGTTGAACACAAAAAAAAAATCCCTATGCCTTGTTTGTAAATACTTCTTTTTGCCCCATTATAAGTCTAATGCTGGTAGTTGTTTTGTATTGCATATTATGCTGTTTTATGACTGTTTTAAAAGTCAGCGATGCTGCAGTACCGTTTGTGTTCTAGGGACAGGTTACTGGATCATAGCAGGGACGCAAGTATGTTTCCTCCCAGAATGCCCTGAAGATTTTAGAGATTCAAGTAGAACTACACTGGAAGTCCTGCAAAGCAAACGTGGAATGTTTTCACTTAAAAGTTGGATTACATTTTAAATGACCATTGGTCATGAGTTGCTAATATGGATTTTTCTAAGAGTACTGTATTTATAGAAAAAGGTTGTTTTTTTTCTGGTTCATATTTTCTATACTCAGCACACTGCAGCAGAGTGGGGGAACACTTCAGCCATGAATGTTCATGTCAGGAAAACCTGCCCCAAATTAATGAATTCCCCGTAACTGCTGATTGGCTAAAATTGTAATAATACAGCATAACTTCAGATTTTATGAAGTTATGGAAGGATAACTACACAGCCTGGGAGTGGCAACACGGGAGAATTTAGTTTCAAACATTGAGTGCACAAAATGTTAACCAGACAGACCCTGTGCCTTCAAGTACTAAAGTGTCTTATTAAGTCTAATTCATGAGTTATTTTTGAAGCTCAATCTTGACATCAGCGTCTCAGATTTGACCCCCATTGTACACTATTTTTATCCAGCATTAAGCAAACTGTTTCCACACGTAGCCAAATATCCATGTCATCAAGCTCAGGAAGCTCTGGAGAAATTTGGGGACAGATTTTGGCTAAAGCAAGTGAAGGCAGTTTCCTTATCATACTGTAAACCTACAGCCAGTTGAATGCCTTCCTCGGAATGAACAAAGGGTTTGTTATCCTGACATGTTTTTCTCCCGACCGCTGTGAACTTGCAGGATATTTACTGTTCCTAGTCCCATGGTCACTCCCGGGGCCCTCGCTCTAAAACAAATTGAACAAATTAACTTAACATTTTTGTTACCATTGACTGATGTTTGTATTCCCCCAACTTTGTATCGCTGTCTTACTTCAGTCTGTTTTTGAGTTCAATTGAAAATGTGTCCAATTTTATGGACAAAACAAAGGCTCATTTACAGTAAGATATGAATTCCCAAATGGTGTAAATATAATTGTGATTCCTGATGTGTATATCACTGTGGCATCTTATGGTGATTTAGAATGTGAAGTATCCCACGTTCTGTACTTTGTGACCACTGACTGTCAAACCAACACTGTAAAAGCCTTACTAATCATCAAGCTGTCAAAGGGACAGTTTACAAGCCAAGACATCACTGGATTTATCCTTCTTTTTTTTTTTTTTTTACGAATTAAGAGTTATCTGTAAATACCATAATGCACTGGTGCTGTACATTCCCCTCAAAATATTGTATTTCAGTTTGAAGCTGAAGTCTGCAGTTTGTCGTCCACAGTAACGGTCCCTTTGTTGGCTAGCGGTTAACAAAAATGTTTTGTCTTATTAAGATGGTTTCGACATACCGAAAACAACATTCCACTACATTTGACAAACTGCAGCAATAATATTTGTGACACCGCTTATCAATAAGGTGCATTCAGGCTTCTGGCTAAGGGACCAAATTTAACTTTACCAGCACTACGGCCTCTGTCTTCAGGACCAAAACCACTAAATGAACTAGCTGCTAGTGAGGAGTTCTTACAAAGAAAACTACTCCGTACGAAACCTTCACAAACAACCTCAGAGGCGCAGCGCTGTTGCTGAAAGACCCATCACCTTCTGATCAAGTAAGACTTCCTGTTAAATGCAACACTTCCTTGGAATCACTGAACATCTCAGTCACGCTGACGGTGTCAGGTTTAGCTTTGAGTACATCTGTTTCAGTGAACGTATTTTGTTATCATTACAGTATTGGTTATTTCACGCCTGATTGATCAAGAGTATCAAGTTTATCAACATTTTGAATAAAGTCTGAATCAAGACTAATGTCGGCTTTGTATTTCTTTTGACGCAGTAATGTACTATTTTAGGGTTTGCCTGGATGGACTAACGGTAGAGCGAGCGCCCATATAAAGAGGCTTTGTCCTCGACGCAGAGGTTGCAGGATCGGTTCCGACCTGCAGCACTTTCCCTCTCTCTCCCCTTTCATGTCTAAGCTGTCCTATCAATAAATGCTCAAAAAATTATGTTAAATAAGAAATGTACTATTTAGTCTTGTTTGAGTAATGTTTGTTAAAAACTACAGTGCCCAGCTGTCTTTGGTAAATATTGAGACTTTTAAAAAAAAATATATATATATATATATATATACACATTTGTTACAGTATTGAGTCTTCAGTAGGAACCAATCGGCTTGGGGCTGGTAGGGAGGTCAGGAAGTATTGAGCAAAAGTATAAACACATTGTTGATTTTCATCCTTTCATGGGATTTATTTGAATAAGAAAAATATGGAATAACACCAGCTGTATCTTTGAAGTTTCAACTAACTAAAAAAAGGTTTTGAGACAGAATTAACTAGTGTAAACCTTGTCTGTGGCTTTTATTTGTAACGTAACACATACACAACAAATACATGATGCATTCTCAAAGTTTTGCATCCGAACAGTGTTGAAGTGTAAACTCTGTGCTTCACAGTGAAGCTCCAGTGATATGTTGCATATTGTGGCTGTACTGGAGGGCAAACAAGTACACATTGTGGTCACAGTGTTAACTTATGCAAACTTCATCGTTCCCATCCCTGAAACTCTAATTTTGGAGGAAATGTTAAGACAACAAATGACAAGATGAAATTGCTAAATAGCGTGGGAGAAAGCTGAACTAGGTATAAGGGTTTCAGTCGTGCCGTATGATTTCTGGTTACTGGGGTCAGTTGGAAGAATAATTTCACATCAGTGGCTCTACTTCACTGTGCTTGTAGTGTGTCTAAAGTGAAAATGAGCCATGCTTCATTAAAAAAAAATAAAAAAGACAAAACAAACCTAAATGAAAAAAGATAGATACAAAATTATCTTAACCCTTGTGTTGTCTTTCCGTCGACCAACTAGCAACTTTTTCTGGGTCAAAATTTAAAATTAAAACTTTTTGGTCAACGTTTTGGTCGTCTTTTTGGACACTTTTGTCACTTTTCCCCCGATGTTTTTGGCACTTTTTCCAGTGTTTTTTGTTTGTTTGACGATTTCTTTCAGCATTCTTTTGTCATTTTTTTTTTTTCAAAACAACACCCAAATTCAATGAAAGTAGTGAACTGATAATTTACTTTAGTAGTTGTATGGAACCATCTGCGTTTTTGTTTTTTTAACAATTTGATTGAAAGAAACCCCAAATTTGTGATTTAGAAACTTTTTGAAAATGGTTCTAATTTGACCCGAGGACAACAGGTGGGTTAACTCGAGGTCCACTCGCTGGCTTTTTCTGGAGCTCTGAACCACAGCTCACGTCATCATCAGCGAAGGCAGTTTTCTCAGTGATTCACTGAGGGGAAAAAGCTGCTAAGTAGACCTTGAGTTAAGTTAATTTTGTCAAACTACTATTTCTAATTAACTTTCACCAACAAAATGTATTTAAAAAAATAAATAAAGATAAAGCTCTTGAGTGAAACACTGTGTCCTGGAGGCTAAAATCATACTAAGTACTGTACGCTCAAAGTGAAAGTTTACCTACACAGTTCAACATGTCAGATCCTTAATGCTTTTGAGAAGAAAGTGCATCACTTTTATTGGCACGGATATTTATGGCTGCAGCCGTCGAGGTAGCGATGGATAATTAAAGCTGTGCTGATGGATGAAAAGTCCAGTCATTCAGTGCGTCATATTGCCAGAGTTTGTCTAAGGCAAAGAGAAGGAAAAAAATACAATGGAAAACGACGGAAAAGATTAATGAATCACACAAGAAACAACTGTCCAGTTTAACAATTTCACAGCTGTACACATCCGTCGCAGATCTAAAAATAGTGCAAAGGGTGGGGTGAGCAGAGGTAATTATAGTCATTGTGGAGAAAGTCTCCTGCTAAGATTTCTGCTCCAGGAGTTTCATTTTCCCTCCCTCTTTCTGTCTCACTGCCTCAGGCGATTGTTGTGCGACAGCCGATACTTGACTTCTCATCTGGTAATCTTTTGTCACAGCAGATGCACAACACAACGATACAGTCCAGCTCAGACACAATCATACAAAGCAGACACTTGTACCGTATTCTCACAGATGAAGCAGCTCTTTACTGCAGTGATCTGCACTGTTGTAGTCTTCATTTTTGACTCAACTAACTAACTTATTTTAACAAACGAAAAAGTGTAGTAATAATGACAAAGATGAGTTTCTGTAGGACATCTCAACTATCAGACTCAACACAACCAAGTGCAGATATAAGTGTGTGTGTGTGTGTGTGTGTGTGTGTGTGTGTGTGTGTGTGTGTGTGTGTGTGTGTGTGTGTGTGTGTGTGTGTGTGTGCGTGTGCGTGTGTGTGTGTACCCACACCTGTGTGATCACAGCGTAGTGAAACATTTCACAGAGCTACGAGCGCTACTCTTGGCCTGGAGGGGGATAATGGTCTGGGCTTGGAGGCAGCATTTCGTCTTGTGCTTCAGCTCATTCAGAGTTAGTTTGTCCGAGCAGCAGTCCATCTCAAACACCTTCTGAAGAGAAGAGAATAAGACAGTAAGGAAGTGAGGAAGTGGTTGTTGTTGTTGTTGTTGTTGTTTTTTTGGACTATGATGCACAGTTGTACACGTGAAACAATCTTTACATGGGATACTGTGCAGTCTGACAGAGACCTGATATGTAGGAAAGATGTAAGTTGTGGTTCTTTGTTGTTGTTCTTGTTCTTCTCTTTTTGTTGTTATTTTTTTATAGGTTATTGTTCTTGTTTTTGTTCTTCTTCTGCTCTTCCTCTTCCGCCTCCTCTACCTCTTCTTCTTCCTCTTCTATTTCGTAACAGTAGCAGCTGTAGTTTAAATGTCATTTCTTTCCAGTTTACACATTGAAGTGTTACATTTTATTTGCTCCATGTAAAATGCCATGATGGTGATTCTTTTAGTGCTGAAAGTTAGTCAGTCAGTCAGTCAGTCAGTCAATCAACAGAAAATTACTTCAACAATTTTGATAATTGTTTAATTGCCATAGTATTTTAGTGTAATAGTCATTTATCTTTCAATCATTTTCTGATTCCAGCTTCTGAAAAGTGAGGATTTGCTGTTTTTTCAGTTTTATATCATGAACTGAAGATCTTTGGACTGCTAGACAGACACGACAAGACGTTTGAGGCGTCACCTTAGAGTCTTGCGATAGGTGTTTTTCACCTTTTCTGACATCTGGCTAACTGAGATTTGCATTTTTACTAAACGACTACAACTGAACGAGTAATCGACCAATCGATTGGTAAAAATCTAATCTAATCGATAATGAAAATAACTTTCAGTTTCAGCCCTAAAATCTTTATTTATTTAGCTGATGCTTTTATCCAAAGTGCATTGTACCAATAGCAAATTAAGAATGTTGTTGAAAGACAAGCTCCATTCAAACCAAAGTAAATATTCATTTATTATTAATCTTTATTATTAAAAACTATGACACATTTCACATTATTTTATGTTCAGCTAAGCTGCTCTGGCAATGTGTATCAACTGAACACTGTTTTCCATGTAATTAGCAGTAGTAGTAAAATGCAGTGTGGCATATTCTTGAGGCTAGTGTGCCATAAAGAATAAAAATGATAAGGCATTTAAGAAATATAAAAGGATTAAAAAGTGTGTGTGTGCGTGTGTGAGTGTGTGCATGAGTGCGTGTGTATGTATGTGTTTACCTCCTCTCCACTGGTGTGTATGAGGTAGATCTTGTATTGCAGACTGCTGTGCATCTTCCGGACAGCCGGCCTGGGGGGCTTCACACGGACCACAATCCCTTGCTCCGTGACGTTCACCCTCAATACAGGAGAGCTGATTTTGGCTGCAGATACGATATAAGGATCTTGTTAAGTTTCCTTTTTTTTGCACGATGATGAAGCACAAAATCAAGTGAGGAGGGCCCAAAAAGATTCTAGAATGAATAGCTGTGGATGCGGGGAAGGGCCCATAGAAAATACCTTTCTACAGGGCCCAGGGCCCCTGGTTCTAAATAACAAACTAATTTTACCAGTGTCTGTTTCAGGTTGTGACAGTGCAGACGATGAGGAGGAGGAGAGTAAATACTCACTGTCCCAGCGTGGGCTGAACCTCGGGGAGAGGGCCCAGGCTGATTTTCTGGAGGGCAGGGAGACGGTGTGCACTCTGGCGTAGTACCACTCTCTGGGGTCAGAGGTCACAACGCTGAGATCACAGTGGTGCTTCTGGATCCCCTGACAGCCGTCTACGTCCAACCACTGAGGCTCGCCATAACTGAGGGGCAGACAGAGAGCCGGACACCAACACAGAGTTCACTTCACTCTGTGCAACATGGACCATAGTTACATGTCTTACTGGCTGTAATGGAAGAAGTACCAGATCTTTTACTCATGTAAAAGTAGCAATACCACAGTGTAGAAACACTCTGTTACAAGTAAAAGTCATGCATTCAAAAGTACCTTTTACTTAAGTGAAAGTACAAAAGTGTTAGCCTTTAAAATATACTTAAAGTACCAAAAGTAAAATAACTCATTATGCAGAATGGACCATTTCATAATGATGCATTAATGTGTACATCGCTGAAATGTTGCAGCTGATAAAGGTGGAGCTAATTTGAATTACATGATATAGTGCTGGGTAGGTTTTGAATTTTCCCTCAGATCAATAAAGACTTATCTTAACCTATAATAATACATCATAATGTATTTGTTGATTATATGTTGTAATATTAATCTGAATCTGCAAAGGAACTAAAGTTATCAAATAAATGTGGGGGAGTATTATGATTCCTCTGTAATGTAGTGGAGTATGTCTGAAGTAGCAGAAAATGGAAAAACTCAAGTAAAGTAAAAGTACAGTACTTAAGGAGTAAATGTACTTAGTTGGTTTTCACCACTGCCTTCTGGTAATCTACACAGCAATACATGTACTTCAGTGTTCGATTCAACATTCAAGATCAGATTTATTACTGAGGTGAGATTATTCCCTGGAAGACAGATTTTTTTTTGTAAAAAGTGAATCATTGAATCACACCACTGGTATTGTGTGTGTGTGTAATGTCTCACATCTTCCACTGGACGTAGTACTGCAGAGAGCTGCCGTTGGTGGGTGGAGTCCAGCGCACCATGTTTTTATAGTCCACGGAGTCAAACCTCACATGGGTGGCTGGAGTGAGCATCACTGGACCTGAGGAAGTTGTTGATTACATAATGGTTCATGAGGAGATAAGAGCATTAATAATTACGTTGGTTATTATACAGCAGCTCTTAAGTAAAGAACAAAAACAGATTTACAAACAGGACGGTAAACACAGAAAAATTAAGATAAGAAATGGAGTAAAACAAATTAAAAGTGTATCACAGCCAGAAGTCCAACTAGAAAGAATGAAGAAGGTGCATCCATTCCAAATAGCTTCTATATGGGCTCTGAAATGTTGTTAAAAAGTCAACATTTGGTGGGACAGAAGGGATTTCCTGAGCCTTTGAGTGACTCCTGAAAGATTTGAATTAGAAAGATGTCATTCACCGTTTAACCAAAACTAACTTTGGCCCTTGGTCAATTATCTTAAGGTTAACATTAAAACTAAAATATAATTAAATACGTTAAAGCTGATAAACTCGAGGAAGAATACAACTGTTTTGTTAAAAACATTAAAATACTGCAGTATTTTTGGTGTGCTGTATTTTGTGCCCTGGGATCAGTGATGTCTCAAAGACAACAAAAAAAGAAGGAAAACGATTTTTCTTGCAAGTGTTGCACACTGCAGCCTCATTAATGCGCACCACGGTTCCTAAAAACCGTGGAGTTCCTCGAAATCTCAGAGCTGTTACACACTCATGTTAGTCTTACAGATGTCATTCTATCCTGAGCATGCCCTAAACTAAGTCACATTTCTAATTTGTTATTGTTTTGTTATTAGTTTTTTTGTTGTAATTATGACATTTTGTATGATTTTTAAAGATTATTTTTGGGCATATTTAGGCCTTTATTTGACAGGACAGCTGAAGACATGAAAGGGGAGAGAGAGGGGGGGAATGACATGCCAAACCCGGGCCTGCTGCGTCGAGGAGTAAACTCTATATTTGGGCGCCCGCTCTACCAACTGAGCAATCCGGGCATCCCACATTTCGTAAGATTTTACGGATATCTTAGAATGATTACGATACAGATAACTTAACGTTTGTTGTACTATACCCTCACAATATCCAACACCATTTGTGATTCACTTAATTTACTGCTAAATCAAGTTCTATTCTGTTTCTTTTCACATTGTTCCGTAGCATTTTATTACATTTTATAAGAGTGTGTAGAAATCAGTATTTGTGAGTTCTGTTATTGGTGAGTTTGTTTTTTTAATTGGAGACCAATACATTTAAAGTTACACTCCTCGAGTTTGTGATAGCACCCATAAATCTGATTTTCCTCTCAGCTCAGTGTTGATGTTTTAAACCCAACACAGTGATTTGAAAAACATGAACAGTGATCGGAGAGAGAAATCAGGAGTGACTTTGAAATCAAATTTGTCAGACAATAACCATCCATACGGTCATAAAACATAAATACATCAGTGGTTACCTTGAACTGCGACACAGACACCCAGGTTCCCCAGCAGCACGGCGCCGAGCAGCAGACGGGTCATGGCGTTGACGCTGTTGTTGGGACGACAGACACAACGAGCCACACTGGACTGATGCTGCAGACAATGGGGCAGCCTTTAACATGCCATCAACTTCCCCTTTTAAATTCCACGATGGACCATTTACGGCACTTCTGACACAACTGTGACAGTTTTTTTACACAGAAGTACAGTTTCATGCAATTTACACGTGACACTGGCGGATCACTTTACCCATGTTCCAACCTTATCTGTGCTGTGATTTCGTATGTCTATATATGACTCAGTTAACCTCCAACCCTACACGTAACTCTACATGAGGTGGTTAAATCCTCAGGTGGAGGACAGAATCTTTTTAGAAAACAAAGTGAGTACTGACAGGTTCAATGTCATAAATACATTGTAGACATGCCACACAATGGCGTACATGAAACATTTTTAGATATAAATGAAAATTGGCAAGTGAATAATTTGACTATTCAATTCTCAACACAGTGGTTCTAAATCTTTGTCTGCCGTGCCCTCTTTGGAAGCTGAAGCAAATGCATGCCCACCAAACTAGTCACGGAACAAGCCTAATAACCTGTAACATGATCTTGAACATGAATTGCATTTTTCTTTCCATGCGTGTCTCTCATCAGTTTCTGTGTTGTGCAAATGAAAAATGTGAGTTCAACTTTGACCAACTAGTCAGATTTTTTTTAGACTCAAAGCTCTCCTGCTACACTGACAGTAAACCTGAGAGCAAAATAGGCTTCCTCATAATTGCTTAATGAGCATCACCTGTCTCAAAGGTCACATTTAAAAGAATGTAAAAGTAGGCATGCATGTTCCCCTTTAATAGTCCTTTTCACAGCAGACAGTTTAACGTATTATAGAAAAACTACACAATACCAGGACCCTGAAACCGAAGCAGCTAAATGGAATTTAGCCATCATTCATTTTGTTTATACCTGTGATTTTCGCTCTATGGTGTTTTAAGCCCCCAACGTCTCCTTCCAGGCAGCGCTGCGACCGTTGACTTCATGGCACCTAACCCTAACCATAACCCTAACCATAACCATAACCATTGCCTAATCCTAGTGCATTCCAGGCAGCGCTGCCTGGAAGGAAACGTTGGAGGCTTAAAACACTGATAAACATTATTTTCCTGCTGGGACATGTCAATATATCTTCCATGAAAAAGGCCTAATAAAACATTATTCAAATAAAGCTCTGCAAGGACGCGTTTCTCTTTACTAGCCGTTGTTTGTTCTCTGAAGGTTACAAATTCCAAGCATTTGTTACTGGAACAAGTGATAACTATCAGCTGTCCAAACAGTTAACTGGAAATGTGTTGTGTAATGGAACTAAGTAACAGATAGAAGGAGAGAAAGGAGGAGGAGTGACATCTCATTATCTACTTCACGTTTCCACTTTGTGTTAATTATTAATTATATTGTGAATGGGTTAATACCTATCTACAAAAGCTGCTGAGATTATCTTATTTTTTATTTCCTGCAGAACCTTAAAATAAATCTACATCATGACTGTGCAAATGTATTTCTATTCTTGTCGGTCATCTTTATTCAGTGTAAGTTTGCAACACTTCTATTCAGTGTTATTAAAACTTGTACTTCTTTATCCTTCAGAATGAATAGAGCTTGGGTGATTTTTGGTCACAGCACACAATGCTACATTAGTCATTCCCAGCCAGGGGTACTTGTACTTCTGCAGTAGCCAGAGTGTTGCAATTGAGCGTGGGTAAGAACAGGGCGCCCCAGTGGCCGAATGGATCAACTCCTGGTCGGGGGGGCCTTGGTTGCAGATCACTGAATGGTAAATGGTTAAACTTGATAGCTAAGAGCAATGGATAAAAGCTGAAATTGCTAAAAGTAGGCCAATGGATAGTTGAGTCGCTTCTGCCACTCCAAGTCGTAGAAGCACAAATGCAAACTTGTCCAAACTGACCTAAACATGACAGTTCAACGGTAAACAAATGTATCTCAACATTATCTACCTAATGGTAAATAACATCCAGCATGAATTCAGTTCAACTGAACACATTTTGAACATGAGGGCGGTGTTGATGGTGTTGCACTTGAGGCTGTTGGAGCATATCCGACAAAACCGCTGTATAATTTACCAGAAACCCTGAGCTCCTTTACCTGCAAACCAGATGCCAAAAATCATGTGAGGATACACACCTAATAGTGAAGTCTGTTATCGACTGTTACTGGAAACTAAAAAGGACTCCCTACTCCTACGCACACACAGTAAAGAGGAAGGAAACCCCACACACCCCCGCATTTCACACACACACACACACACACACACACACAAACAAACACACCTACGCCTGCATCTCTCTCACACACACACACACCTACGCCTGCATCTCTCTCACACACACACACACCTACGCCTGCATCTCTCTCACACACACACACTACCCCTGCATCTCACACACACACCTACCCCGCATCTCACACACACACCTACCCCTGCATCTCACACACACACTACCCCTGCATCTCACACACACACCTACCCCTGCATCTCACACACACACTACCCCTGCATCACACACACACACCTACCCCTGCATCACACACACACACCTACCCCTGCATCACACACACACACACACACACACACACACACACACACACACACACACACACACACACACACACACACACACACACACACACACACACACACACACACACACACACACACACACACACACACACACACACACACACACACACACACACACACACACACACACACACACGGTTTCAGAACAAGGAACGTGGTTTGCTCAAATGTCATGCAACATCATGACATGTGCTTCTCCCTTTACATGGTAACGTGACCGAATCTGACAGTGATTAAAATTTTAGTAGCAATAACTCAGCTGGAAATTGGCTACTACACTGAAATACCAACTTCCCTTCCTTAATGGGTAGCATTTCACTTACAGTAATTAGGTGAACCTAGCATAAGATTTGGGACACAGATGTTAACTGAAATTGTGTACAACATCCTATCACAACATCCCTTATTGTTTTTAACTACATCATTTTTTTGTAGAGCAGAATACAAACAGAAAAGGCCCAAAAAAAACACCTTTATCTTTTTTTAAATGATTTAATGCTATAAAAAAAAGACACTAGTGTGCAGACAGAAAAGAAAACCATATTATAAAAAGCACAGCGATAACTAGATACCGAGAAAGTAAATGAACATTTCATTAACATTAGAGAATCAAGTGCTTGAGTTTAATTAGCTGGCCCCTCATCCAAAATCCAAACTAGAGCTAACAACACATCCAAACATCATTACATCCAAACAATCACTCTGGCTGGTAATTATAGCTGTCCTTTCCCATTTGAAATTGCGGGACTAAAAGTGTTTGCACAAATAAAAGCACCAATTTTTTTTTTTTGTCATTGTCAGCATCACTTAAAAAAATGTGGTTCAGCCAGACACGGTTTTCATATGTTCAGCACTGAGTATAATCATATCAACCTTCTGAGATACCTTGCATTGACTTAACATCTGTGAGTTTTCATTTATTTAACACAAAAAAAGTTTAATGCAAAACAACAAAAAGCGACTGAAAAAATAAGTATACAAGTACGGAGATAATGCACAATACAATACAACATCACTTCCCTTCATCCTCCCGTGCAAGATCGCCACTCATTTCTTCAGAAAATTTATTAATTGCAGTTCTCAAACTGTATAAATGCATTTAAGACCTAATACATTTTCTAGGCCTGTGTCCCCCTGCATTAACTGTTCAATTATCTCTTATTTGCCAAATAAATGTCAAAACACAAATTTTTGACAACTCAGCTTGAACTCGTGGGTGTCTATACATTTATCTAAACAAATGTACTTTAGGGCAACAGCCAACCTTCCTCCTTCCAGCCATCCTTTAAAACCACACCTGGCTGTTGGCTTATGGGCTGTAGCAGCTAGCTGAGTGATTTTATATGGGAGCGTGTGTGTTTGGCTTTTCGTGAATAAATAATGTATTCATTTCTCCATCGTTCTCCTCCTCCAGATCTACCAGCAAGTCAGGGAGGGGAAGGAGGAGGCAAACATTTCTCTACAGATTTGGGTTGTTCTGTAATCGCTAAGCCACACTCAGGTTTTTAAGGGATCCAATCGACTCTGAAAGACTTGATCAACTATACTCGCCCAAATATTCCATTTCACACAGAATTAAGTCACATTATAAAAGTTAAGTTCTATTTCACTGCGACTTTAAGGTGCTACGAGCAAGTAGAAAAACGTGCAAATAAGCAAAAGGGAAATCGGCGGTAATTATTCCATAGTGAATACATTATGACCATTCAGTTTAGTAGCTGAAAAATGCATGCAATGTATGATTTGAATGAACAGATTTTTGTGTAATAGTATGGTTAGTATTTCAATATACATTACAGGATATAGAACACAGTTAAGTCCCTTTGAGCTATTGTGTAGGTTTCTGTACATGATAAAGGTAACAGGTAACAAGTGAAGTATCAGTTCAACAGTTAAGAGTCCTGTAGTAATAACCACATAGCATGACAACTTGTTGACCTATTTTAAGTCACTTTAGACCAAAATGTCTGTGACATGAATGTACTGTACTGTAAAATAATCAATCACGTTATATATGAGGTGCTTAACAAACATGTTCAGCACTGTTAGGCATGCAACGTTTGTGAAAGCAGAAGAATCGATCACAGGCTGCGAACGATTGAAACACAAAATTAAGCACTTAATAGACGGAAAACATTACTACACTGCTGACATTCTGGTGACTGATCCGATCTGGCAAATACTTTGATTTATTTTATCTTACAACTGTAAGGCCGTTTAACTAATGCAACTCTAGTTGCAATTGCTTTGCAGGAATATTTTCCCCAAAGGCTTGACATGAATCTAAACGCAAATAAAAATGTAAGTGAGGTCAAGGTGCACTAACAAGAATCATATTCCCAATTCTCTTTTCACTTGGCATTGAGATGGTCTGACAAGGAAATAACACAAACCGAACCAAGTGAAATTTGCAACGACGACTGTAAGTCGCTGTTGAGATTTAGATTTTCATAGTTTTCCGTTTTAATGACAAGCGGTTGCAGGATTCCAGGAGAGTGGCTCTATTTTCCTAATGGCAAACATTCAATTTGCGACAACGTTCAGATAGTACAAGTTCCACCTTCAGCCACGGTAGCCCTCGGCCAGTTCACCTGGTGCAAACTCAACCAACACCGGACGACTCTCATAACCAGAGGGGGCTTCATCTTCATCAAAGTTACTGCCTGGCATGTACCCCGGTCCTTCATCATTCCCTACCTCCACGTCATCAGACACACCTTCATCCTCGGTCGACACGCCAATGGGCAGACGCAGTTCGGGCTCAGTAGAGGAGGTGACAGTAGCTGTGAATTCATTTTCTTCTGTTGGCAGTAAAGGTGTCGGTGAGGTAGCCTCCACTTCTGGCACAGAGACCGTCTCTTGAATCAGTCCCGGTCCACCGGTCCACTGCTTCACTTTACTCTTGAAGGTCTATAAAGACAACAAAGAGGAAATTCAAAAACCTGTTCCTCCAGTGGGGAAAAATCTTCTAGCACATTCAAACCGAATAATTTCCATGTAAATGATCAAATAAAGAGAGTTGGTAGCATGAACATACCATAGAGTTTGGAATAGAAGTTAAAGGCATGGTCTTTTTTCGGTACACCATGAAGAGGACAAAAGCAACTGCACTCCCGAACAACAGGGTGCCCACGACGCAGATGTGGACGATATCTAGACAAAACAGATGTAAAAGTGAAAACATTTCAATCCTTTATCCTGGTTAGTTACTAGATCACAGTGTTTACAGTCACCTCATTAAATATGTGGCCTTTCCTTAAAGCTTAAAGTGTATTGGGGATGTGAGGGACTATTAAAAAGGACAAATCCTTCTAATCTAAATGTGGACAAAACATCAGAAAAGACTGTGCTGTGAAAATCACTTACAGCTCTTCTTTTTATTGCTTTCCAACAGCACTGCAAATTGTATGTTCATTTGTGTGTATGCAGGGAGTTGTTTTTTTCCTTGATCTACAACGATCAAGGGGGGCAGAAAATGTTTTGGAACCACTGATCTAACTATCCAGATTTCAATGGGTGAAGAAACATTTTAACTCTGGTCTGAGATCCCCCTTTTAAAAAAGTAGCTGCCTATTTCCAGCAGAAACTCAATGGAGCTGTGGTTTACTCTTATGGAGGGGTTTATATTTAAGGAAAGATCCAGCCATTGGGGATTGCTTTTCTGGCATGCCTCAGGTGTAAGATGATCTGTTTTGCTTGTTTTACAATCATCTAAAACATTTGCTCATACATCAGGTTTTGGCATCAGTCCCTTTGAGTCAAAGAGCAAGACCGTTCTTCTTGACTCATCATCTTGCACTGACTGTCAGAGCTGACATAACAGCATGACCAATCTTGACTAGGGAACCAAAACAAAAAAATATTCAAAATATTACTCAACAGCTTGGGGATTCTTCTACTGGATGGACGCAGTACGGTTGTGTCCCTTGAACTGAAATTTTCTTCATCTCCCCGCTCATCGTCAGACAGTGTTTCTTCTGTGCAGCATCCACTGGAAGCTTCTCCTCACACACACTGTCCACACACTGCCACCTGTAGTGCTGCTGCACAAACAAACAGTGAGGCTCCTTTTTAACAAAACTTCAGTAACTCATTTGTACACAAGTTGCACAAGGTTTAATGTGTGATGCAACATGAGAGCACCATCCACATAATGGTAAGCAGTTGTACTACTACCAGGGTAATTAAAGAAAAAGAAATAAGCAGTGAAACTGAATGAAAACTAAAAATCTTGAAGAAAAACTTAAACTAAACTGAAACTGTATTGCCAGGTTAAAAAAAACAACTAATAAAAATAAAATAGAAATGAACATAAATCATTTCAGTTTTTTTTTTTTTTTTTGCTATAATATATCACAGGAGGCATCAATTTCCGTCAGCTCTTGTGGCGCTGTGCCGTAATAACTTCACATCAGACACTAAAGTGGTGCAAAGATTAAACATTAAAAGGCATACTATGTAACTTTTCGCTCCCCCTACAGGTTGTCTCAATGGAACTACAGCTTGCGCGGCTGTAGTTCCAATGAGACAACCTGTAGGGGGACCGAAGAGGGAAAAGTTACATACCGGTAGTATGCCTTTAATTAAACCTTGTGTTGACTTCGGGTCAAATTGACCCATTCTCAAAGAAAGATTTAACAATTAAAAACGTTGGAAAAAGCAAAAACAAACTGTGAAAAAAAAGGCATCAAAAATGTCGAACATTTTCTATGTATATGTAGCTACATACTTCTGAGACCTTATACCTGGCCCTAACAAAACTAAAACTAAATATATGTCAAAACTAAAACTAAACTTGAAGTAAAAATAAAAAATAAAATCGAATTGAAAATTCAAAACTATAACCCCAATTACAACAAATTAATGATATTACTACTAATATTACTAACAGTTGTAGTCCCTGCTTCTCCCTTTGCTAAACTATCGTTTGACTCAATTGACACAAGTCTACAGCTTATTTCCTCATGTTTTCATCAATGTCATAAACCTCAGAAGGCAAAGAAGATGCAAAACTGCGTGCAGTCTGACCTGGTTCGTGGTCATGACATCATAATGAAATATAGGTAGCGGTGCATCATTGCTTTTCCTAGACCTAGGATTGGTGTTTTTACTCCTCTGCAGCTTATGCCGGTACACCAGCCAGGGATGCGTGAAGCGGACCAGGACAGTGTTATCCGGCTGGGCAGTGACGTTTACTGGTGGGAAGTCCACAAAACCTGGAAACCAACATGAAAATGCTTTAATCATGATCTCTCATTTTATGTTAGAGACTGTGGCTTATTGAGAGGATATGAAAAGCTAACCATTACTCTGACATTTTACAACCTTAATAACTTGGAATAGAAGCTTTGGACAAAAGTAATCGTTTAAAGTCAGATGTATTATGTTGCATTTTACACATAACTTCTCACTTAAATGCATTGCCTCCTCAAAAAACATTTGCAATGCTGTTTTTCCTTCAATATTTTGAAACCTGTGTTTACAACTCTGTTAGAGATGCATGTGCTTCTGAATATTACCGCCACCAACGGTTGATCAGTGCAATAGTGTGAAACTGTCAGCAGGAATGTACATGTATGGTTTGTATTTCGTGCGCGTGCATCCACAGATGCATGTGCATGTGACACAAACAAAACAAGGACCCACATTTGAAAACATTGCTGCATATCTCCAAACCTCCACAGGGTACTTTAAGTGTTTTAGTCCACTTTTTGGAAATGCTGTTTCACTAGCAAAAATCAATATAAAAGTAATTAAAAGAAAATATAGTGTATAAAGTGGATGGCAGATGATTCACTCCATTTAATGCAACAAATTCCAGGTATTGTATTTAAGATTTTATTAGTGGCTTTTCTTGCAAGTCACATTTATATTTTCCTTTAGGATTTTAGACTGCAGCCCACTAACAAAAAGGAATGATCCCATTGACTTTGGTGATTGCCCGACATTTCCTCTAGGGCAGTGTTTTTCTACCTTTTTTGAGCCACGGCACGTTTTTTACATTAAAAAGTTATTGGATGGATTGCCTGAAATTTGGTACACAAATTCATATCTCACTCTTGATGACTTGTAAGAACCTTGGTAACCACTAACATTTCATCTAGCATCATCATTAGGTCAAAGTTTTAATTTGTCCAAAACTTTGGTTTATAAATAATGAAATGTCCATCAACATCAGCTCTTCTTTGTGTTTTAGTGCTGATTATAAAATATTAGTATGCTAAGACACTTAACTAAGATGGCAAATATGGTAAACATCAGCATGTTAGCGGTGTCACTATGAGCATGTTATGCTGATGTTAGCGTTAAATTCAAAGCACCACCGTGCCCGAGTGCAGCCTCACAAAGCTGCTAATATGACTGTAGGATGTAGAGGTGTTATGCCAGATCAGAACTAGTTCGTAAAACATGCTTTATGACCACATCATAAATCAAAAGTGTTTATAGTTGTTCAGAACGACTACACGTGAAGGTGGAGTGAAATATTTTGAAAAGCTATTTTACCCTTGGATATTTTCTGTATTTAGGAGATGGATTAGTGATTAACTCATCAAATCAGGTTTCCCAATTAAAGGGACTGTTCGTTATTTATTTAAGGGGCCACCATAGGAGTTTTGGGACCTTTTGTCAAAATAGACATGCTGACCCTCCCCTCGCCAGTAATAATTTTTCTATGACCCTCCAAAACAGCAAAGATATATAGATTCATGTTTTTTTACAGCCATGACGTACGTGACTAAACCTCTGCATTCTCATCTGACGCATCACACTCCTCTGTTATGGTGAGGTGGCCATTTCAGTAGATTTACTCACCAACGTTGTTGTGGAAACACAATAAGCATGGAAACCAAATGCACACTTCCTGCATTACAGCATTACTTCAAATACTAAGTTACTCCTTAGTAAACTAGTATTCACATGAAATAAAACAATAAAATATTGAGACCATTCAGCAAAGCACTCTGGGTAACATTCAACACACAAACTGGTTGCTATGGACTCGTCACTAGGCTTCCTCCACTTCGCCGTTTAAACAAAGTGGAATAAACGTATAAAAGTCCAAATCTACACAAAACCCGCAATCAATTAGTAAGCTGACATCAAATGTGGCATTTAGGAAACCTTTATTGCAACCTTGGCAGGGTAAGATGTCCAGACTAGTGCAACACAAATTTTTGTTTTTTTGCGTCCTGCTGCTCGTATATCGTCAGCCAGGAAATATTTTTTTTACTAAAGCAGTATATGAAATCAGATTTATTACCTACCACCATTTACTTGTTTTGTGTTATTTAAGATATTTATAAAATATCTGGTCATGCCAGACGTAATTATTCCACTCATTTTTTAAACAATGCAATTATCCATTTCAGCCACCAGGGGGGCAGTCATTGTTCTATATCTATGGGAGCAGTGGTCTCCCTGCCCCACAGCCAAACTCATGGGTCAGACCCATCTGGTAGCGAAGAAGGGCCGAGACTAAGAGCTACATGGAAAAATATGCACCAAACAAGCCACTTTGAAATTTTGCTGTTTCTATGACTACAAAAGTTGGGTAACTAAACTAAATACTATACTATAGACTAAATATTTTTGGATGACTCCCCTCAACAAAGAATAAAAAGACATAACCCTCCCCTATTTTCCTCCGGTGGTCCATTCCATAAATACCGAACGGTCCCTAAATGTTCTCCGACATCAATACTCACATATCTGACCGTCCAGAGAGTCCTTGAAATAGCTGAAAATGATTCCATCATGAGGGGCGGGAATAGATTCATTCTGTCCCATTACGGCAGTTACGGTAAGATGGTAGACATTACTTGGATCAGAGAGAAATGACAAGTCGGCTTGTAGTTCCGCTGGTGGGTCCACCCAAACAACATCAGGAGCACTGGGGAAACAGACAGACAAGAGCGACTTCGTCAAGAGAAAATAATTAGCTAATAACAAAGACTAAAACTATTATGTAATAATATGTCTTCAGAAGTTTTAAACACATTTAAAAATAGTTTTGCTGCTGTACATGTGTAAACAGTCAATTAATGCTTTTGTCAGGAACCAATTATTATTATTATTATTATGTTATTTCCTAGAAACACTTTCAAACCCTAACCTAAAAAGAGATTTGTACATGAAAAATTACATGTACAAAATTCTTTTAATTGTAATGAGCAGTTATAAGGATATCCTTAATTCAAATATGTATATTTAAGAACAATTCAAGCCCTAATCAAACATGTGGTCCCATCCACTTACCCATTAGTTTTTAAAAGAGCAAAGTACTTTGCCGATTTGCCCACCTCCTGCAACTATGAATGAATTACTTCCCAGCAGAGTGCTGTTGGACATTATTTATACAGAAAGGCAGTGTGTATTTTTTGGCAAGAATAACGTGTACTGTGTACTGTATAGTTAGAACCAAGGGCTGATCAAGGATTACTAAATTATCTCTGTAAATGTTAGTTTGTAGCAGAAACCATCTTAAAAAATATATAGTTTTAAACAAACAGATTTTTAGCATGGAACATGAACAAAGGAAAACACAAACCCATTTAAACTTGATGTTGCTAAAATATTGATTCGGAATCTAAGCCCTGGCGAGAGCTGGTCGTAACTCCAATTCAGAACGTTGTGCAGATTGTGGCAGTGCAAGGTCGCGTTGATCGGCGGCTCCACTGTGGAAACACAGAGACACAAACATCAGCCTGCAGATATTTTAAAGTGCTCATATTGTGCTCATCTTCAGGTTCATAATTGTATTTAGAGGTTGTGCCAGAATAGGTTTACATGGTTTAATTTTTACAAAACACCATATTTTTGTTGTACTGCACAATGCTGCAGCTCCTGTTGAGCTCTCCGTTTTAGCAACAGAGTGAGGCATCGCACTACTGTTACTGTACCTTAGTTGGAAGTTGCACACGTGCAGTAGCTAAGTAAGGACTACCAGCCAGTCAGAAGCAGAGTATGAGGGCGTGCCACGCTAGCAGCTAGGCGAGCATTATAACGTGCGTTACAAAGTGACGCACGTTCGTCACGGAAGTAAAGGCTGGACTACAATAGAGCTGTTTGGAGCAGTTTGTGAACAGTGTTTTCTGTTGGAGATGGTAAGTCCCTTTGGAGTAGACTTTGGGCTTTTCACTTTGTAAACCTATAACATTTACAAAAAAAAAGATATAGAACAAAAAAAAGGAAAGGGAAAGCCAAAGCATAATAATATGAGCACTTTAAAGCATTCAAATTTGACACCGAATGTCTTCAACCACCTAAACAAAACCATGAATTTAATATCAGACGGCTTAATTGTTATGCTGTAGGTGGAGCTCCCTTTTACTTACACAACTCTGGTACAAGCAGCTAAATATTGGCTAGGAATGACAATAACAAGAACGTTCAATGAAGAGAAATCCCCCCTCTGTAAATGACCTAAATGTTCATGAAAGCTCTTCTGTACAGACTCTCAGCCGAACTCTCACACTGCCCTTCTTCTTGAGTCTGTAAAAGTCAGGGAGGCTGGGGATTTTCAAACTTCCCACTAGAGGGCGCGGCATGCAAACTTAAACAATATTTTCCTGGTGAACCTCTTTCAGTATGGAGCTAGAACAGTGACCGTACCCTGTGGTATTGAAAATAAAAATTGGCATTGAAACAACAAATATTGGCACTGAAAAATCTTGAACTGAAATATAAAACACAAACATCAAAAAGCTATAATCTCACAATCCTATTACATAATTTCATATTTTTGCATTATGATAGGTTTTTCAATGTCAATCTACATTTTTTCTTGATGTCCTTCTTTAGTGAGTTTTTTTTTTTTTATGCGGTCAGGATTTTTGCAATGTCACTGGTTTTCAGTTTCAACTTTCTGTCGCTGTTTTGGCATAGAGAGGAGGTGCTTGAGGGGAGGGACAAAGAGGGCGAAGTAACGGTTAATTTGCATAGGCTACTAGTGAGAGATCACAGCTCCACAGGAATCCTCACAGATGTGTTATTACCCATATCTAAAATGGCTTCCACAAGTTCACCTGGAACCTCCAAATCTCAAGAAAGTCTGATTATCTCTGCCATTTTTTTTCCCCCACATAGAAGCGGGCTGGTTTAGGGTTAACTTTTAATGTAGGCTGTGCTGTTTTGGCAGAGGTTAGCTAAACAAGCGCTAACGCTAGCTAATACCACATCAGCTAGCCCACTTGGGGGTTTAAAGTGATATAAATAGTGCACCGATTGAGTTTTGGTATTGAGCTTGTAGGGTGGAGGCACTTGTGCCGTGATGTGCCAGTCTTTAAGAGGATTGTCTGCTAGATCCCTCCAACATTTATGCATTTATTTTGTACCCACTATATATTTGTACCACGCCTCCAGAGGGACCTTGACACTTTCCCAGACTTCTCCAAGACCCTGTGCAGCTTAAAAATGTTCAATTAAACCTTTTTTAAATTTTGTTTTGGATATTTATTATGGCCATACAAAATTAAATGCACACCTAAAATATATTCAAGTAAGAATTTGACTCTATATTGCATAAGAAGTTACAGTAAATGCAATGATAATGCAAATGAGGTTTAATGTCTACTGGCCTATGCAAAAGGGTACAAGTCCCATTTTGTGACTTAAAACCGTTTAAGTGTAAAACACTGTGTAAAAGTGTAAATGGTAAATATCCACAGGCTGACGTTGCAGAACTTCCTGAAGCGTTCTCAGCAGTCTCTCCATAAATTGCCTCCCAGTCGAAGGGGACTGTAATTATACATAACTCAGTGAAATCGGATGAAAACATTTAAAAGTAATGCCTTTAATCCAGAAATACCACAGAAATACTTGTTATTTACAGGCAAGTTTATACATTTATGTCCAAGTAAACCATTAACCGCTAATATTTTCGACATCAGTTAAACAGTTAAAAAATATTGTACTGGGCGCCCAGATTGCTCAGTTGGTAGAGCGGGCGCCCATATATAGAGGTTTACGCAGCGGGCCTGGGTTCGACTCCAACCTGCGGCCCTTTGCTGCATGTCATTCCCCCCTCTCTCTCCCCTTTCATGTCTTCAGCTGTCCTGTCAAATAAAGGCCTTAAAATGCCCTAAAAAATAATCTATACAAAAAAAAATAAAAAAGTACTGGACTGGTTTACATGATCATGTTAACTATTATGTTCAGCTAAGGCAGTTTGTCAGTAACTGTGTCTTCCCAGTTTTAAGAGATGTCAGTGAACGTGTTGCCTAGAAACCTGTCAGTCAGCAGCTATACTTGTGATTGGAGGAGAGTTATGGGGGAGGGGCGTTAAGGTTCCGTGACAGTGTTAGCCAGGTAGAGAGCGGAGCTCTTCTCTTAATCCATCCATGAAACAGCAAATGAGAGACGCAGGAGAGTCACGCCTTGTGTAACCCTAACCTTAAAGTGATGGTTCGGAGTAATTCACCCTAGGGTCCTTTGCACCATGACCTCGAGCCAAACACCCCCCAGAAGCTTTTTTCACCTGGGTCTAACATTGGGCTTTCCAATCCATCGTTTTATGAGAGCATAACCTATATATACTAGTGTAGACCTTTGGTATCATTTTGGGCATTATTAGTGGGGTCATTTAAGAGATACAAACGTGGGTCCATTAGCCCCGCGCTAAGCTACTCAGCGGCTAACGCTACTCTACGCTAACTCGCCCAGTGTTAGACCCAGGTGAAAAAAGCTTCTGGGGGTGTGTTTGGCTCGAGGTCATGGTGCAAAGGACCCTAGGGTAAATTACTCCGAACCATCACTTTTACCCAGACATCAAGAAATCATAATGTAAACAAATTTCAAAGTGAAATAAAATAATAGGATTGTGAGATTATAACTTTTTGATTGTTTTATTTATCAGTTGAACATTTTTCAGTGCCAATATTTGTGGTTTCAATGCCAATTTTTATTTTCAATACCACAGGTCACTGTTTTAGCTCCATATTTCAGTGGGTCTACCGGTTCTGACACAGAAGCATAAATATCTAAAAAAACAGGAAATATTTTTGGCTTTTAGAAAAAAAAGTTCAGATACATACTGTTTATTTCTTTGAACTTAGTGGTTGAACTGCAGCGTCATCTTTTTTTTTCAATCTAATTTACCAGAAAGGTTACGCAATGGCACTTCTGAAACCCGGAAACGGAGAAAAAAAAAAGAAGAAAAAAAAAAGACATTTTCCAACAGGCCACACATTCTTCCTCAAATCCAAAATAGCAAAATCAGAGCACAAAAGACAGACAGTGTTCTTCTTTTAAATCTTTTGTAAACTGATCCCCACTTCAGTGCTGGGACTTACAGTTTAATTTAATTTCATCACCATAATAAAACATTTTGATGGCAGGGCTGATCAGCACGCTTTCAGCATGTTTACACAAGCCTGATGTTTCACCTCCTGTTACAGGAAGCAGCCATGCCTCATAGCATTGCTCAGTTATTGTGTTGTTGATTTTCTTTTTCTTAACAAAGCATCAATTATTAAACCAAACAGCTCCCACTTCTTTCAACGTCTTATTTCAGAGATAAACACAATAAAAACAAGAAAATATAATTTCTTACTATTTCATATACAGCCTTTTTAATTTTTGTTTTGTTATGGTTTACCGAAGCAACACAAAATGGTGGAATGGTTTAAATGACTACACTAGCTCAGACTAGGTGTACACATTATCAGATCATCAAACTGATGACATTGTCTCTTTAAAAAGGTCCAATGTGTAGGAATTTCTCCCATCTGGCGTTGAGATCATATATCGCAATCAACTCTCTCGCACCACGCAGTTCAAAGTACGTATTACAGCTACGGTAGCCTTCACTCTTTTTTTTCTGATGACGCTGGTCTCTTGCTCTTTTCAATATCCTTTTTCTTTTTCTGGGTGAAGAAGAAGACTCCTGTTCCTGAAATTTGGATTTTGAATACGTGTGGTCCTCCATGTTTCCTTCTTCAAACTTGCCGGGGCCGGGAAGCGACGATACCCATTAGCAGCATTAGCAGCACATGTGAGTTTATCATGTGACAGCGAAAACGCGAAAGGCGGAGCAGTACATCCCGTATGTCCCTTACCGGCTAACGTATTTCAAGATGGCGCATGAATATGGAGCGTCTAACCCAGTTCATGGAAATGCAAATGTAAAATTTCAAGCCAAAAGGAATACTTGGAATTGATGGTGGTGGTAAATATTGAAGTTTGTGAACTGGCAACACACATTTTGAGAATGAACAACTAAAAACGATACACACTGGACCTTTAAGTGTTTTTAGGGAAAAAAGAAAGAGAGGAAAGAAGACAGAAATTATAATAAAAAAAATAAGTGTTTTAGATTTGTTTTTTATTTGTGAAGATTGACTTTGGCCTGGCGTGGCATTTCAAAGTAAAAAAAAAAAGAAGACGATAATGGCTTCAAGGTGAACACACCTTATACTGTACAGCCTAAGAGGAAAAAAATGAGTAGATTTCAGTTTAATTTCCTCTGAGAACTAACATTTATGTACATGCACGTGATAAGATACACCCACGCAAACATAGAGAGGCTCAAAAACAACTCGAGACGGGAGAGGTGTGGACGAGAAATCAATGATGGAAGCATATGTACTGTAAAAGAAGTGATAACCGCAACAGTAAAGTCGGTCGCTGAGGGCGATTACCACAAAGTAGCACAACACGCACCCACACAATTTCATTTCACAGATTTAACTTCCGTTTTATCTTCTTGCAGTTTGAACGTTTTCTGAAAATGCTAAATATCTTGTGTATTGACAAGAGAAAATGTAGGGATTAGAAATGATTTACTACACCGAGCATGTTTAGAAGTTTATATGAGTGAAGCAAATTGTAAAAGTCCCCTTAAGAGAACAGAAAACAGAAGCAACAGTAGCCGACACGGCTGACAGATTTGTGCATACAAAGCAAAAAAAAAAAAAACGTCTTCAGAAGGAGGAAGAGAGAGCAGATGCTATCAGACTTAAAAAGGAGGTCACTGTTGATGTGCATAACACTTGCCACAAAATGTTCCAGAGTGTTGCCACAAAAGACAGTACTTTCAAAATGAGTTCAAACATAAAAACAGGTGCCCTGAGATACGTTTATTTTGCCCAGAAAGTAAGATGTGAAAGTAAGTCCAACAATGTGCAATGAAATGAATGATGTGCCATAACATGATTGTGTGGATAAATGGTAGCATGCAAGTACAATATGTTTCTTCTACTTTTTGATATTAATATCCAGCTGTATTTCGTTTTTTAGTCATTGTCTGTCTTTCTTGGTTAAATTTGTTGCTGTAATTACTGTAATATACATTTAATATTTTCTTGCATATTTTGGCACTTTTGTATTGTTATTTTTAAATCTCTGATCGACTTTGCAACTAATTGGAGTTTTGACAATGACCATAAAGTTGCAAAGTCGATCAGAGATTTAAAAATAACACAAAAGTGAATTCTCATTCTGACTGCAAGTTTGCAGTCAGAATGAGAATTCAGTTTAACTGCAACCACCAACAATGACGTCAAAATGCTTTACAGAAGGAGCGAAAAGTAAAGAAAATAGACGGATAGAAAGGGAAATAAAGACGTGTACATAAACTGCACACCGTACAAACAGAT